>NW_021635177.1:0-71438 GCF_004799145.2 Neltuma alba
AATATAATCAGGAAAATAAAAAAACAGACAAGAGACAGAAAAGTTGAGACAACTGCCAGAAATATCATATCCTTTTTGATATTAGGGCCTCTAAAACCAAATGGAGGCTACGAAAAAAAGTAAACCAAGCTGAAATCCCTTCACCCATAAACACACAGGCAGAGTGAGTGTGCAGGAAAAACAAATACGATGCTGGAGTAGAATTTAACCAATTCAAGCAAAATCAAAAATGAAATCATTCTTAAATAAGAAAGATATTTAATATTTCAAGGACATTAATTCTTACAAAAATTTAATACCTATACAAAGTAATGTAATCGATTTTTCACAGATAATCATATTAATAAAGGATACGAGTATTCAATGATAAAGAAGCCATGCCTTCATGGCCAACCTTAGCAATGAACTTAAAAAAGGCTGACAGAATCCAATCCTAATAATTCCCAGAATTGAGAGTTCATCTTTATTTCTGTTTTCTGATGCAGCCGTACAAGCATCCAATAATTTAATTGTATTGTTTTTATATACTGAGGAAACGAACTGGCCAATATTTCAAGTAATTCAAGGGAATATGACAAACAGCTGGAGTTGCAAAGAACTGCATCCCACATTTGTGCAACAATAAGAAAGGCTACTGATACAATCCGTTAGAAAATAACCACTCATCTGCTGTTGTGGCTGCATGTCAGTTTGACAGAAAAAGTTAAGCACAGTTTCTGAGAGAAGATATGTATAAATAACACTAATTGCAATACATTTAGGAACTACTATCCCAGATTGAATTCTAAATCAATCATGCTTTGTTACTGCATAAATTACCTTGCAACGATGCCATCTAATGCAGGGCAATACTATTGTCTTTCAAATCCTCACTCAGACATTGAAATTTATCCCTTGTCTTAAATGCATGGTTCATTTGAAAGGCACTCATAAAAATGAGAAATAGAGAACTGTTTTAATTATTATAGTATTGTGGATGCAAATACATGTGAGTTGCCATCCCATGCAAGGAGCAAGACAACACATTCATTAGTAAAAGCGGGTTACTAAATTAGCAATTGGCTTTTACTTTCCAGTTTTCAGCATTCATGGTATCATAAGCAGGGAATGACGCGAGTTCTACTCGCTGGTATCAACAAGAGCAAACAGCTATGCTGCAAAGCAATACCATCAGGCCATCACATTGGATTTTACCATAGTAATTAAGGCACAAAATTTATTATGAAAACAATAGTTTTGAAAAGTAAAATTTTTGTTTCCGGCTATACCCTGAGAAGCAAAATAAATAATGAAACAATGAATGACTTGTAAGAGAAACTGAAAATTTTCATAATTTGGGCCTAAAAAATGTAATTGGAATCAGCAGATGCGTCATATAATGAGGGGAAGGAAATATGCTGACTTCAATTAATCATCCATGCTAAAATTTGTTTTTAAAAATGACTCCCACCTTGGAAAATGGAAAGTTTGAATGTTAATGAGTTCCTTTTAATTCGCTAGAAAATGATTTTTCTGCTCCCAACAGCCCCAAAACCTGAAAATTTGCACAATTGTTCGGAAGATTATGCTCTACACAGAGAGATTAGGGAGGGGAAATGCACATTGTTAAAAGACTATACTCTTCTTAGCATAGAGATTATACAGGATAAAGACCTGGCAAACACTTGTAAAATTTATATGTAGTTATTCATTCACTTTTAAAGATGAGGAGAAAACTAAAAGATGACGAGTTTGAACTGCTTTTATATATATATATGTATGTATGTATATATAATCACATTATATATTAGGAAATTGAAATAAGAAATCACTGACACCATAAGAAAATAAGCAAAAATCATATAGTGAATAGACAGTAAATCTGCTTATAAATAAGAATCCTACAAGAGTGGTTGGGGAAAGAGAGAAAGGTTAACTGGGGAACAAAAGTTCCTGTCGAGTTCTCCTCATTGCAATGGATACTTGTAAAATAAACCATGTTAGGCAGTATTTTGTAGGCAGCATTTCTCATCTAGATTGGTAATATAGAGCGAAGAACATATACATAATTCCAGAAGTTCTTAACACTCAGAACCAAACCAAGGTTGCGGAACTATGACGACAGATGACAAAAATTCTGCAAATGGCCAGCAGTCTAAAGTGACAAGTTCCAAGATTTACAGTTTTCTGCTCTTATACTCTTTCAGAATTTTGATAACTCCATCCCATACATCCAATCAAAATTTCAAAACTGAGCCGCACTATTTTCAATCATCATCATGCTTATTATATAGAAAAGTCACGTTCGTCAGAATTATAGGGTATAAGCAACAGAACTCCCAGCACTGTTAGATTTGTGTGCATGTGTTTTTCCAAAAGATCTTGATACAAAGTTTGAAGATTTGACTTCCAAACAAATGTCCCTTTACACTGGTTATTAATCTCCCTCTAAGGCCTCCACCCCCAGGCGGGCGCGCACACACCAAACTTAATATAATTGAACGGAGTTACTGAACCAAACAGAGCATCTACGACCTACGAACCATATAATAAGGTAAAAGAAGCTCCTCCAAACATAACTTAACCAAATCCTTTCCTGCACCTTCACAAGAATTGAGAATCACTGGGAAGGAGGCACACAATATCAGTTACACCGGTGAAAGGCCACAGAAATAGTGGATTAACAAAAACCAAACTCCATAGCCAACCAATTATCCATAAAAATGTACTAGCACACGCATTTAAAGTAAAAACATGCATTACTCGCATGCAAATAAAAAACGACACCTCAGAAATTGAAAGTAACCCGGAAGAGCACTGAACTAAAAGGATGGAACCTGAGGAACGGAAAAGATCGGCGACCTCGACTGCGGAGCACCCACAGCAGGTCGAACCGGAGGCGGAGAATCCAACAGGGAAATTCCCACGGAGGCCAGGATCAGCAGCGGAATATCGATGAACATCCTTGTCAGCATGTCCAACTTCTCTTCCGTTAGCGTTTCCCATGGAAATTCTACAGAAAGCTCCCTCTTCAGGTTCAAAGCAAGGCGACAACGACACAGCACAGAACTTTGAGGTTGGAGTTGGAGGAAGTTGAGTCCGTTTTGTGGGAATGTAGAAGCAGAAGTGGCGGAAGAAGTAGAAGACGACGATGGCTGTAATAAACGACAGTCAAGGAGTTTCAAAAGAAGGATGAAACGCGTCTGAAGTGGAGGGAACCGCTCTCTTCAGGTCTGCCATGGATGGAGAGCAGAGAGGAGAGAGACAGATACTGCTCTGCTCAAGAAAGGAAACTGAGCTTCAGAAATTTTGGCTCCCTCTTTTTATTTTTATTTCTATTTTGGATCAATGTATTTTGTGAGTCCCAAAATTTCGGTTCATTTTAATTTTGGCTCTTTAAGTTTTAAATTTATAGTTTTAGTTCATAAAATTTATTTTATTTTAAAATATTAGTTTTAAAGATGTGGCATTATTAAAATTTGTTTTAAAATAGTAATATGGATTCACGAGATGATATCTGATTAAATCTTGTGTTAATAACGGATATATAACTAAATAATTATGTTAAAGAACTTGTTCTTTGTTTTTTTTTTTTCTTTTCGTTATCGACACAAAATCTAATAAGATGTTATCTAGTGAGTATAATTACTACCTCCGGTTCTAATTATAAGAGCCAGTTGACTAATTTGAAAAGATTAAGGAAGTAAGTTGAGTTAGTTATTTGTTCTAAATAGGTGTTGCCTTTTCTAAAATATCCTTGCTAATCAAGTGTATTGACTAGAACTATTTGTTAGAATGACTATTTTGAAAAAAAATGTATAAATATAAGAGACAAAATGGATTGGGGTCTTATATTTAGAACTAAAATAAAGTCAAACAGAGTCTTATATTAAGGATCAGAGGTAGTATTACTTTAATATTGATAATAACACTTCAATATATTTTAACATTGTTATATTTATAAGGACTAATATTTTAATATGGACTAAAATTTAAGAGATAAAAACATATTTAAATTTGAGGTATCCAAACATAAATATATTCAAGTTTCAGATGCAAAAGTTGTACTAGCCCTTTGTTTTCAATTTATATTTATTTTGGCCGACTCGTAATGCTAATGCTACGATCCTACACTATCACGGTACTACCACCGGCGTTTGCATTTCACTTGCCGGCTGCGAGTGGGACTAATTTGTTCAGTTCAACATATTTTCGGTTTAAGCCATTGAGAATCTTTGGCCCACAGAAAAACTTGTTGAAAAATTAATAAATGGCACATCAAGCAATGAAATGGCTTTTCTTGCATTTTACTCAACCCAATAATTTGTTTTTACTTTGAATATTTATGTTTCTAGAACAACACAAGACAAGACATTTTTATATCTTAGGTACCAATGTCAATAATTAATTATTAATAAATCAGCGATAATCATTACTGGATAAATAATACTTCTTTGATCCTTAATATAAGACTCATTTAACTAATTTGATTAGATTAAAAAAGTTAGGTAAGTTAGTTAATTATAAAAAATATAATATATTTTTTCTAAAACACTATAACTATCTTTCTTAATACCTCCTCTCCCTTTTTTACTTGATTATGGTTGAGGGAGTATCTATAAGGGTAATGTAAGAAAATTAATAAATATGATAAATGAGTTTTATATTTAGGACCAAAACCAATTTAACTATTGGGTCCTATATTAAGGACAGGAGGAGTACTATCTTTGGTCTTTAATATAAGAATTAATTGACTAATTTGAGTATATTAAAAAAATTAATTAAGTTAGTTATTTTGTAAATATGTATTATTTTTTTTTCTAAAATATCCTTACTAATTAAGTATATTAGCTATAATTACTATTATTATAAGGGCTATCTTAGAAATATAGATAAATATTAGAGAAAAAGGAATTGAAATTTTGTTTTTTTTTTGTTGCCAGAAGTATCCTCCCACTGAACGGTGAAACACTAATCTCTTAAAATATAAATAATATAGCGTCAGGCGCCGTAGCTGATGTTTAAGATGCTTAAATCCTTTCCACTTGGACCAACACTTATTGGTTGAAATCTTATATTTAGAACCAAAATAAAAATCAAACAAGTTTTTATATTAAGAACAAGGTAATAGTTACTAAAATCCTAAATATAAAACTTAATTAGGATTTGTTTTGGTTCTTTTTTTCTGTGATAGACTGATTTGGTTTCAAAGTTCATCTCTTGCGTTCGACTCTAAGTTTATAATTTTTTTCTCAAATTATCTATATTAAATTATTGATTGCCATGTTAAAAACTTGTCTTTATCAAAAGACATTTTTAATTCAAATAATTAAAAAGAATATCTTATAAATATCTAACTTAATTAATTTTTTAATAAAAAATTACAGATACATATTTTTTTCTTAATTTTTAATTTCGCATGTATACTTTCTCTTTATTAAGTTTTTAATTTTACTTCATTAACGCTATTAGTCTTGTAACTTTACCTTGTCAGCATTAGTAGATAGTAGTTTATATATAAAAAGCTAATGGTACTAGTATAGTAAAGTTAAAAGATTAAATTAAAAATTAGATGAACGTATAAATACTTAAAAAATACAGAAGAGAGACTGAGGAGGAAAAGAACTAAAACTAATAAATATAAAAAAAGAAGTAAATTGTAATTTTATATTTAATATTAAATTGAATATCTAACTAATTTGAAAAAAAAAAGAACAGCTTTTTCAAATTTGATACCCTCTATGGTCTACGTTATTCTATCTTTGAGAAAAAACCAAAAGATTGTTGTTCCCAACTAGGAAAATGATGTGTTATTATTGCATAGAATCGATGCTATTTTAATGGCAGAAATTTAAAATCCCTCATTGTTGAGTCTTGTCTTGAAGAAGTGATCTGAAAATTTAAAGCTTATGAAATAAAAAGTTAAGGTAGATTTACCCCCTTAAAACTTTTTTTTTAAAGTATATACAACATTCAAAAATATCTTCAGATGTATCCAACACCTTGACATATTTTTTTTATGTGTGTATAATACCATGAAGTATTTTTTTTTGTTACATTCAGCACTTCAAAGTATTTTTTCTATGTACATCCAACATCAAAAAATATTTTTTTTTGGTACATTCGGCACAAAGCAAAAAAAAATACTTTAAAGTGTTCAACACATCTTAAAAATATTTTAAAGTACTGGATGTATTATAGAATACTTTTAAGTAATAATATATCAAAAAAATATTTTAAGATATTGAATGTACCGCCGTAAAAAATAAATAAATAAAGTTGCTGTGAGCCGTAGGCGCGTGACGCGAGTGGAGGAAGCTGAGTGTGAACTTACGTGGCCAAAGGATCCCCCGTGTGGGACCCGCGGAGAGCCGCAATGAGGAGTTTGTGTGCGTGGTGGGGCGTGACAATCACGTGATGTCCAAAGGAGTTGATGTGGATAAGATTCTCGTGTGCCTTTTGTTTTACATTTCCTAATTAATTTTGAGGGACAATTGAATCACTTTAAATGTCTCACCCAAATAGGAAACGGTTCCTCATTAGTCATTGCATTAATTAATTAAATTATTAATTAGACTAAAATACACATCTAGTCTTTTATTTTTAGAAAAAATTTTAATTAATCACTTAATTTTAAAAAGTATATTTTCAGTTCTTTAGTCCTTCTAAAATCACTAGTATTAAATGATATTTTTTGTAGCAATCATAATTTTTATAAAAATTAAATTTAATATGTTAGCAGTTGAAAATATTTTATTAACATCCAAAATCTTAATGTCATTGTTTTTTGATGATGGTTTTAGGGTTAAAAGACTAAAAACATCTTTTTTTTTTAAAGTCAAGAAACCAAAATAAAATCTTATATAAAGTTAAATTATTAAAAGTATACTTTAGCCAGTTAATTAAGGAAAAAATGAAAACTTTATCATACACGTCTTTCACCCAGATCATGCCCTTAATATAAAGCAAAATGTACTTTTAATCTTTTAATTTTATTAAAAAATATATTTTGGTTCTTTGATTTTGTAAAATGTCTTTTCAGTTTTCGATCCTAATGCAGTTCACAAAAGATGTTGATGTTACAATTTTAAATTTTCACAACGTTCTAAAATATCGATATATTAATATTAATAATAATGATTAACACAAAAAACCATTATCTGATAAGATATTAAGGTTAAAAAAACTAAAAAAATACTTAATAAAATTAGGGTATAGTAATATTCAGCACCCTGATTTTTTTCCTTTATGATATATCCAAGACTCTAAAATTAAGATGATATGCATTTTTGCTTTCAATATAATTTGACGGGTCTATCTCTGTTGCCCATCCCTTCTTGGCAATAAAGATAAATATTTGAAGGCTTTGGATGATTTCTTCACCTTAATTCTTGACTATCCCTTCTTGGCAGGAAAGATAAATATTTCAAGGCTTGGAATAATTTCTTCACCTTAATCCTTAGTTGTGCATATATGTTTCTACCTTTTTCAGCTGGTTTTTTCCTCTTTTTAATTTACCACCTTCCTTTTATAAGAGAACTTTCATATTACTGAACTACAAAGTCTGACAACATATTTCTTACTTTTGTCCTTAAAGCCCCAAATAAATTTTTGAAACCAGAACCCATCCAATTGCTTTTCAGCCTTACTAGTTTTCCCAGCTTTTACTTGGTCGTGTGCAAGTGAACTCCGCCAAACCAAGTCATCGATTTGAATGTCCAACACTTCCTCCGATCTTAAATATAAAAACCAACTGAAAAGTTTGTTCTAATTATAAATATAAACCCGCTGGTAAAATAATATATATATATATATATATATATATATATAACCAGTTTCCACCATCACTCACACTTCGTTTTCTCCGAACTATTTTCTATCTAAATACTACATCCAGTTCTTAATATAAGACCCTGTTTGACTTTTATTTTGGTTCTAAATACAAGACCCAATCTTTTTGTCTCTCTATTTATATATTTTTTTTTTCAAAATAGTCCTTCAACAATGATAGTTCTAATCAATACACTTGATTAGCAAGGATATTTAAAAAGACAACACTTATTTAAGACAAATAACTAATTCAACTTACTTCTTAATCTCTTCAAATTAGTCAACTGGCTCTTATAATAAGATCGGAAGTAGTATGAATGATCAAAATGATACAGCACATATTTATAGATATCTAAACTAATTTTTCTACTGTGTGTAAAATAGTTCTCTCTTACCTTTAAGACCGAAGGAATACAATTTTGGCACATCCTCTCACAAACATCAATTCACAATAATTTAGAAAAAGAAAAGTTGAAGAAAGACCAACTAATTATGACACAATTGTAAGATAATGTATAAAGGATGTACCAAAAGTTGTATTAAACATTCAGCATCCGGTGCCTGAATTGCAAGTTTTCCAGTTGTCGAACTCGTAAACTCCGTTACAAATCGCAAAACAGAAGAACACTTCACAATTCTCCACTTTCCGTCTAAATGATTAATATAGGTGGATCACAAAATTCTCCGCCAAACACTCTTTTCAGAAGGGCCAAATATACATATTCCAACTTAGCCTTTCAGCGTCAGAAAAACTACAATTTCACTACAGAAACAAAAGCAAACAATTAAACAAAGAAGCTTTCGACTAACATTGGGTGAAGTTCACAGGTCTTGAAAATGCTCAGCAGTGTTACATACTATGCCCCTTCGGCTAGGGTCCTCTTTGAAGTACTGATGTACAGAACTGCATCACAAACCAAACGAGAAAATCTAGTTAGTGGTGCAATCACAAATTGATTATGAAGGAAGGACACCGTCTTTTAGACACTACCATTGTTCCCTCTAATGAATGCATCACCATATTTGTTCTTCAGTTGCCCATTGACATACTCTTCTGTTTGTTCCATGGCAATATTCATATAGCCATCTAGACAAGCTAGAATACCTGCGAACATAATCAAATAGCGTCAAGCCACTACTTAACAATTGCAAAGCAGTTCAACATAAAAACACACATGCCATGCCAATGTTCTTTTTTGGACCAACACTAAACAAGAAATCCACCTAGCACAAAGATATACCTAAATAATAGAACGTCTTGCTTATCAATACTCACACTTCACTGGCATAAGAACCGAACCCCACTTTCTGTGAGGGAAAGCCACTCCTTGACTATTTTGAAGCGTAACATAACAAAACAGTGTAGATAAATAAAGCAAGCATCAGCAATAAAGCCACAAGCAAGTCAGCATTGCAAAGCCATCAAGAACATGAATGAACAATTCATTACAGTAGCAATAAACTGATCTCTCTTTTTCCTTACTTCACAACCCAATTCCCTTTGGTCAGATACCATGGTCATATTTTGTACAAAGTGAATATTATAAAGCCATAAACCAGCATCTATTTTTCAACTATTTCCTTCCTTTGGAGATTACGGCCTCTGCAAGCTAATAGATAGACATGTTTCTAGCTACAGTGAAAATTCTACTTGCACAGAAAAAGGGATGATTTTGATACTACTCTTTACAACTTCCATTACACACTTTGAAAAATTCACTATACTTTACAAAAGCTTCAACCATGCGATTTTGATACTTCGACATATTCATGCTCAAAACTTCATTTGATGATTTATATTATTTTTTCTCTTATTCTTTGATGTGGCCCTAGTATGAGATATTGTGCTAGGAGAATTTACTATTTCATCATTGTTCACATCAAAGTAATGCAACATTGTTTTATTATTAGATATTAAAAGATTAATGTCGTCCGTAAAATCAAAGTCAACACTCTCGGGTGGGGTTCTTCTTTGCCTCATCTCCAATGCAATTTTTATATCCACATCTGTTGTCCTATCTTGTACTTATACTATTAGCATCTCATAATAAGATATTGGCTCTTTCTTTCTGGTAAAGCTTCAGGCTTTATCTTAGCAAAAGAATGTAAAATTGAAGAAATAAACATAGTATTGTTAGTGTATAAACCTTGACTACGTGGTTATCTCAATAAATTTGAATTTAAACTTCATCCAAACTTAAACAAGTCATTCTTAAACAAATAATAACAAGTATACTTGTTTTTCAGTTCAGTATACTTGGGGCCAATTATGAACTTAGTGCACTTTATGAATTCACCTGAGTTGGACGTGGATAACAAGTTTTCTTGACAAATAAATTGAAAAAACAGAAGTCATAGATCACATGAAAAGTTAAGAGAAAATACACTCCTTGTTATAATTTGTTCAAGAATAGTTTAAGTAGGTTTGGATGGAATACAAATACAAATTTACAAACTACTGAACCAAAAGTACAGGATAAATTGATTAAAATAATATAGCAGTCAAGGATTAGATGCACTGTCAATACTCAATAACAAAACCATTTATCTCTTCCATTGACTTAATATGAATTTCACATTCTTTAGTAGCAAATTCTAAAGCTACTATTTGTAGGAACAAGCTAATACTTTATTACTAAAAAATGCTAAAACTATACAGACAAGATCATGCAACAATTGAGCATACAAAAACAACATCAAATATGCTACTAAAACGAGATGAACCCTATAGAAGACATTAACCACTTAATACCCAACAATGAAGCAACTTTACATAATTTTGATGTAAACAGTGATGAAAAGGTAAAAAATTCTACATAAGCAAGATCTCAAGCTGTTTCTCAGAGTGAGCCTGCATCAAAGAACTAGGGAAACAAAACTTAAAAGAAAATAGAGTAAGCAACAAGCAAAGGCTAGGCATGGAGATGTTTGCTGAGTCACTAGGTGATATAGCTGAAGTTCTTATAAAGTAAATTAAGATTTAACATATAGTAAAAAAAATTGCGAAGCAGTATGGAAATGTTTAAAGTCAACAAACTTGTCTTATGTAGGGAAATACAGTTTGAGCCATTCAAGATATATTCGTTAGTGGCACCTTCCACCTTTGACTAAAGTCAAACAAACCACACCTTGCAACAAAGCAGAAAACAATCTCAAAAAAATCAAGCGTAGATACATACAAAAAGAAAAAGATGCTCTCAAATACATCATATAGTGAGAGCGGGAAGATAAAACAAGGTGATATGTACTATGTGCTCACATGATGAGAGGTGATTTTCAACATAAAAAGTCACTAAACCTAAGTGTCATTTTCACATTTTCCAAAATTATAATCAATCACATTTCAGAAAACTATACTTTTCTCTTCTATCATGAAATAAATGATATAGTAAAATATTAGCTACAACAGTTTAATATATATCATTCAAAGACAACTCCTAAGGGGCATACTTAGAAACAGCTCGGCCAGAATTACCTCGATAATCGACGCCAGAATTCAACTTTACAACAACAGGACGCCCACGAATGGATTTCAGGAAATCTGCAGGGGTCTTGGTAGTGGTTGATCCTTTCTCAATTCCGCTCATTTTATCTCAACCCCAAATTCTTTCTATCTTTGAAAAATAAGACAAAAAAAAGCGGAAAAAATACTGATAAGACTCTTCCGTATCTATAATTGACAGAGCATCAGAGTTCTGTGCCAAAAACATGACATCATCGCAAAATAATCAATAATCAATAGTCTCAATACCTCCTTAAGCAATTTCTTAATGTCACCAGAGAGCTGAACACCGCAAGGGCCGGAGAAGCGGGCGACGCCGAGAGAAGGAGAAGATAGCGTTAGAAGGTCAGAAGCCGCGCGGTGCGGTTTTGAACGAAAAGCCCTAACTGTTCCCTTTGGGCAAATTTTTCCTTTTAATTTTATTTGGACAATTTGATGCCTCACCGCCAGGGACCTCTATTTTAGTCACTTGAGGTTTCCCTTTTTTTTTTTTTCCATATTAAACATTATATGTAAGCTAATTAGGGGGTATTTGGCAACTCTCAAAATCACTTTTGAAAATTTTTTTTCGTAAAACGAGACAAATTCTTTTATATATTATTTCGTAAACTGTAAAAACACTTTTGAAATTATGGTTTGATTTCCATTCAAACACCCTTTTAGTTTTTTAGTTCATCGTTCTAAGGAAGAGCATGATGCATGCATCATCATTTGTCTCTTTAATTTAAAATCTTTATGGAATTTAAAATACTACTGTTGAATCATTAATATAAAAATTAATTTGACATTTAATTTGGTCTTAAATATAAGATCTCAATTCACGTTGTCTCTCATATTTATCTATTTTCTTTTCAAATAGTTCTTATAGTTGCATATGTTAAATATTTTATCAAATAATAGTTTTAATTAATACACATAATTAGCAAGGATATTTTAGCGAATACAACACCTATTTATTACAAATAACTAACTTAACTAATTTTTTTTAATCTATTCAAATTAATCAACTAGCTCTTATATTAAGAATAGAAGGAAGGTGGTATGTGTTTGTATATATAACTCGGTTTCTCCAAATGAAGAGAAGTTCATTCCCTTCAGCAGAACTTTCCATTAAAATCTCATTAACTTTTCATTCCTGGTTTGGTTATATGTACATATCTTTCAAAATAATCTAGCAAGTCATTAATTTTTTTGTTGTTTTCATTCTTTTAATTAGTAAATTTTCAATTTTGTTTTGTTTGCATGGCTTTAAAAAAATAAAATAATATAAAAATAATGCATATATTTAATACCAGAATCTTGCGTAATATGGATGATTTATTTTCTTACCATTTTATTTCACATGTTGTTATCTTTTTCTTCCGTATCAGTTGGCACAATTCAGGGGTGAACTTTGAATTCAGCCTTACAAAACAAAATGGTAATAACGATGATCAGTATAAATTAATTACAAAAATTTTTAATTTCATGAAATAAAATTTCAAGTTTCCATATATGATGCGATCACATTCTAATTATAAGGCTGAAATAAAATCCCAACTTGCGATGGCCTTTGCATTTATATCTTATGTGAATCTCATATCAATCATTTAGATTTAATTTAGATGGTTTATAATTTATTTTTGTTCAAATAGTAATTCAATTTAATTTTTATCTCAGATGAAGCAACATGTAAAGCAATAATTATTTCACTATTATTTCATATAAAATAATAATTTATATTATAACTTTTGTGAAAAATTAAATGAAAAACCAGTTAATAAATCCTTATAGTTTGCCTCAATTTTATATTAGCTCCCCTGTAATTTATTTTATTTGAATTGGACTCTGTTGTTGGTTTGATAATTTTATTTATAGCGTTTATGAAATTTCATTTATTAAAGGAACATGCATGCATTAAATCGGTCCATAATCATTATTTAAATTAAAATTAATAATTTTTACATCCAGTGATAAATGCCTATCCAATGCAAACAAAACAAACAACATGGACTCATTCAAAATTGAAGTAAATTATAAGTAGTTACGATTAATTTTTTTTCAGAATTAAATTATTTAAATAAAATCTAGAGGGTGCACCAAGACATATCCCATATAGTATACATTACATTTAAAAACCCTAAATTCCAAAAGGTGTGCGCCGAATCCTCTTTTATTTCAATACCCACACACACACACACCCACACACACACACACACACACATTTGTCAGTCACTTCTCTATTCTTGATAGTCTCCTTATAAACCTTTTTATTGCATTAGAGAGAAGAAGTGGGGGAGAGAGATTTTGAGAGAGAAGAAATGAAAATTTTGAAGATGAAAGAGATGGCATGGATAATAGTGATAGTGACGATGATGATAATAAAAATGGGCAGAGCTGAAATTCACTATGTTGGAGGAGGCAAATACAATTGGACACCCAATGTTAATTTCTCAGAATGGTCAACTCATGAGCACTTTGATGTTGGCGATTGGCTATGTGAGTCTTTCTTATACAAGTCTTAGTTTGTGTTCGTTTGTTTGTTTTTGTCTTTTGTTACTGTAATACATCCAACTCCGCATGTGTTTTATAATCAGTTTCAAACTAGATAAAGAGAGAAGATTGCGCTAGACTCTCGACAATCAATGTAAAATTATGTTAAATTCTTATAATATGGATCACAATGATATCATATGTAGTTAATCTTGTGTATTGCATTTATTGTTGCTATAATACTTCTCCGCTCCTAAAATATAAGGGTTTATATTTAGAACCGGAAGAGCACATCTAAATCTATGTTTATTTAGATGTTACCATTTGTTGCTTCTCATGGAACAAATTTTAGGAATTCATTTTTCATATGGACTATAATTTGTTTCATAACCAACTTAATGGAATAAGACTTTTGTTCTTGTGGTATAGCTTGATTTAAGACCAATAAATAGAGGGCAAAATTAATTAAGCATGAAACTAAAGGAAGATGTGGTGAGAGTAAATTTGTGGGTCAATTAATTTGTGACTGTTGGATCAAACAAACATATTAGATCACCCTAGATAGGAGAAAATCTTTGGAAGAAAATAAGGGACAAAAATTAGCATGAGGTAAAAGGAAAGTGTTGCTAGAAAAGACATTAATTTTGTGTTGATTGATGATTCATTGTTGGGTTAATTCACTTTGTTGGTTGTTGCATCAAATCACCAAATCCTATGGCAAATGATTGGAATTCATAATTATATCTATATATATATAACATTATATCTGGTTCTTAATATAAGATTTATTTTGTAGTGCAAAAATATAGTAAAAATCACAATATTCATAAGTTATAAACAGTAAACTCACCTTATAATGTGTACAATACATGAGTTTATGGTTAAATTTTCTAAAATAAAATATGAAATTGTATCTTTTTTCCTGACAGGGGATATAATATGAATAGAAAAACCGTCTTTTTAAATTTATTTCTTTATAAATATCTCTTTTGGTGCAGTAACACTATCTTCTTTAATTCTCATACCACACACAGACACAAGGGACTTGTCAATTTCTCTGAGTTTCTACGAGATTCTCTCTCATGCTAAAAGAGAAAGAAAAAAAAATCCAATATACACTAATTAGATTTATGGTTTTTCCAAAGACTTTGGATTTGACAAGAACATGTACAATGTGCTGGAGGTGAACAAGACAAGCTATGAGAACTGCATAGAGACAGATTTCATCAACAACATAACAAGAGGTGGGAGGGATGTCTTCCAACTCACAGAGCCCAGACTCTATTACTTCTTGAGTGGAAGAGGGTTCTGTTGGCAGGGAATGAAGGTTGCTATACAAGTTGTGAATGCTTCACAACCTTCTCCTTCACCACTTCCACAGAAGAGTGCTGCTTCTGCTTCTGGTTTAGGTTTTACTAATGGCAGAATTCGGGTGCTGCTTGTCTCAGCCTTGGTTTTGAGCTTCTTCATTCACTAGAAATGGCAGACCCACAAACCAGAACCAACCCATTCTGTATTTATTTGTCTTGACCATTCATGTTGAAAGAGTCTTACTCTTAGTTTGGGATAGATTTTCATGTTATGTTTTTAGTTTGTTGCTCATTATGTCTTTCTTCTACTACTTTTGATGTAATTCACATGGTTATTCTCATGTATGCTAACTAAAACTACCCTTAGGTTTGTTCCTATGGAGTGAGATTTCTTTTCAAGACTTATTTTTTATTATCTTATTAGGTAGTTCCCATATTATCAAAGCTATAATGAGATTACTATCAAGTAATTTTCCATTTTGACAAAAGTTTTTTTCTTGACTTTATACAAGATTTCATATTAGTTTCTTAATTTTTAGAAATATTTTTTAGTATTTTAATCCTGTTAATTACAAATGACGACTTTTTTTTTTACCAATCACTATTATTTTTAAAATTTTAAACTTAATATATTAGCATGTCAATATTGAAAATTTTATCAGCATATTTTTGTTAACAAGAAAATAATGTTTGGATTAGAGGAATGGAAAGACACTTTATAAAATTAAAAAATCAAAATAAAATCTTGTAAGAAGTAAATCAATAAAAACACCCTTTATCTTCCACTTTTCACTGTGAATACCACGCCTAATTTTTGCGTGTCATGCAAAATCCCAACTTATAACTCATGTCAAAAATAATTAAAATGTAAGGCTCTTCCATCGATAGCGCTTTTAAAGTTATTATTCAAAATATCTTCAAAGAGACCTTATGATCATTGATGAATCATCTGAACCAACTGTCATGAATAGCAAACATAACTTTGTTTTTTTTTTTTTTTAGCCTTTTGATAGAAGTACCAATTCCATTTAATTTTCAACAAAGAAATACTTCAGGTTTCAAGAATAGAATGTTTAGAGCCGGCTGAGCAAATCAACAATTTTGTTTCAACTGTAACTTCAAAGATATCACCTGAGAAGGAAAACTTGCATGAGCCTAAAAAACAATTTTTTTTTAATAAAAAACCATATCCCAAAGTTATCAAATCCCGCTAGCTAGCTGAGATCAGTTACAGGGATCACACGGTGCTATTGTACTTTATCAGCAATTAAATCTTTAAATAATCCAATATCTTTTTTTTATAAGAATAATCCCAACATCATATATAAGGATTGTATTAGACACAATGCAGCAATCAGTTACGTGCATGGAATGTCATGATGCTGCTGATGTTAAAGTAGCAACCTAGTTAAAGTGTGCCCACGTTAGTAATTGTTATTGTCAAAACTTGAAGTTAGATATTAAGATAAAAATTTCCACAAGTTTATGAATAAGAGAATTTGAATAAGCCCGAAAATTTCTCAGATAAATGCCTCTTCGGAGCTCCCTGCTGATAAGCCTATTAAACATTAGCAGTACACATACAATAACAACGAAATGACGGAGATATTGACCTTTCAATTCTTGTGTTTTAAGAGTTTATCAAGGCAATCAAAAGTACAACCTCTAATGTTTGCAAGTTCATCAGTAGAACTCAAAAAAAAAGTCTCATAAACCATAATCTTTCTGCTCAAACAAGGCATCTCTGGGAAACAAGTTAGACTAATGAATAGGTTTCACTGCTCCTTGCAATGACCATCTTCCATAGTCAAGGTTTGTAGAATAGCCACAGCCTCACCTTCAAGAACAAGAATTCGCCATTCTTGAAGCTACTCGTCTTAAATTTTGCACTAATTAGAAGACAAAAGCTCAGTCAGAAGCAAAAGTGAGTCAATCAACAAATGCCGACAGGAGAATGCCAAGTGTAACTTACAGATATCGATTTTTATTTACTCTTAGATTAGTTGCTTGTACTTCACTGATAATCTGATCTCCAATATAGACCGGGAACTTAAAATTCAAGCTTTGAGATACATATACAGCTCCAGGCTACAACTATCCGTAGCAGTAGAAATGTGGAGGAACAAAAAGAACAAGGAAGAAAAGCTTCATCAGGAAAGTTTGCAAAAGAGAATCAGAGTGAGGGATCATGTCATTAGGAGTAAAATTAAGACCTAAACTTAGTTTGTTGAATGGTGAGCACCAAAGTTCTAGCAGAGTTTAAATGAGGAATGCAGCTTTTAATACTTTGTTCTGTTTTGAGCATTCCCTGGTCATTTTTGGACTGAGGAAGTTAGGTCTAACGTAACTTTGAAGCAGTGTATCATGGTCAACATCATGGAAGTTACAGGCCCTCAAAAAGGAAGATTTCATTTAATCTAAATTTCAGTAAATACTGATTAATCTGTTTAATGAAATTTCATTCATTTTACTGAGATAATATAACTCAAACATCCAATAGGCATTAACAAATTCAGATAGATGGCTAGTGAAGGACTTACAAAATGTGACGAGATGATATGAGGAAAGAGAGAAGCAACGAGCATCCCATGCACTAGTCGACCTTCAAATCCAACATTTCGGGCAGCTTCCGAATCAAAATGCAGAGGATTAGAATCATGACTCACCTTCGAGTATTGAAGGACATCTTCATCAGTAAAAATCCTTGTCTGCCTCAAGACATCCCCAGGTTTTAGTACACGAGGAGTTTCCGATGAAAAGAGCCTAAGAGACTGGAGTCTGCTGGAAAGTAACCTTGTGAGCATTCTTGCGAGGGTTCTGCAAAATCAAATCCTGATGTTATCGCCCAATTGGTAATGAAGCAGACTGCAGCTTAATGTTCCTTAAAAGGAAGATAGTACGTGGGAAATAGAGAATGAGAGCACAACTAAAAGAAATTAAGAGAATAAGTTAGAAGTAGATATTTTAAGTAGCCGTTCTACTGTGCAGAATAGATTTAGCATCCTTGAGAGTTATAAACGAGGCTATAGTAAATTATCAGAGACTGCTCAATGATCCATGAAGTTGCTCAGGGGTAAATTACACTCTTGTGGTTCTCTGCATATCACAATGGCATCAGAGCTAAGATGCTGGCAACATGGAGAAGTAAACTCACTCCTAGTATCATAATAGATGTAACCCAATGATTACTCTTTTCCCTCATAATTTATGACCATAGAATTTCCCAATTTCAACCGTAGCGACTATAATTGATGGACTTGGTGTGCACTAAGCAAGCATATCCTAATGGCATTTTCCTTTTTGTTTTTTCCAAGCATTTTATCAATCACTTGGTGTGCACTAAGTAAGCATGAGCATGGATTTCACACACCCCAAGCAAATCTTAGGGCTGTTTGGGTATCCCCAAACCGTGGTTTCAGAAGCATTTTCCGCAAATGAGATAATCTCCTCCACATATTTACTTCGTAATCCGTAAAAGCACTTCTGAAACCATGGTTTGGTTTCTATCCAAACACACCCTTAGTCAGATCAAAGTTCCAATGACCCCAGATCAATAAATGTACTAATTAAATGGAAGTATGAAACCAACCATTCTAGTCATTAAGAAGACTTGGGGAAAAGGGAAAAGGAAAAACAACCTAAAGCATATGGAGATGCTACAGAAGGGACAAAAAGGTGAAAATACTAGGCAAAATAGAGTCTCGAATACCTCAGTTTCCGTCAACCATGCAATGAATTCTGCTCTGTTTTTGAGTTCAAAAATGGGGAGGGAAAGCTTTCACTGGAGCGTTTGAAATTAGCTTCGACCCACAACGTTTATCAAGCGGCAAATTGGGCTGAAACTTGTGCGGGTCCAATTTTTTGGAGGGATGAGAATAAAAATCTTATAAAATACTACCTCCGGTCTTTAATATAAAACTTTATTTAATTTTATTTTAACCTTAAATATAAGATCTTAATCTATTTTGTCTTTTATTTTTTATTTTTTCTTTCAAGATAGTCCTTTAATAATAGTAGATTTAGAACAAACTGATTAGCAAGGATTTTAGAAAAAACAAACCTATTTATCAAATAACTAACTTAACTAGGTTCTTTAATCTCTTCAAATTAGTCAACTGGGTTTTATAATTAGGACCGGAGGTAGTATTTACGTAAAATGAGACTATTTATGACTAAAATTGGAAATTTATTACTCAAATTTTTATATTTATAATTTCAAAGTCCTCATTTTGATTTTTTGGAAGGATGAGAATAAAAATCTTATAAAATATTTATGTAAAATGAGACTTATTATAACTAAAATTTGGAAATTTATTACTCAAATTTTTATATTTATAATTTCAGAGTCCTCATTGTGCATTAATATTTTTATATGGTCTTTAATGCATTCTTTCTTAATTTTTTTATTAAGGTGAGCATTTTGGGGAAAAAATGACTTTCTTTTTTATATTAATCCTTTTATTTTTGCCAAAAAGATCTGAGGAACAAAAAAATAAAAGACAATCATTTAATATCCATAGCTTGTAAAAAATGGTTATTGGCTAGCTCGTCCCCCTTAAAAGATGAGTTTATCTTTTTAGTCTTTTAACTCAAATTGTTAACCAAAAAAATGATGACAATTAAACTATTTGTAAACTTATCATTATATTTTCAGCTGACAATTAAACTATTCGTAACAAAATTCTTTTTTATAGAAAAACTTAAAGAACAGAAAAACAAGACTGCTAATCCAATGTATTGTTGTGAATTTTTGTAATGGAAATTACCGTATGATACATGGTATAATTTTTGCCATTGGTCAATTGCAATCTCAATACAATATGCACCAGTTATGCCAATGCGAAGTATCATGATGCTGATTTAAAACTGAAATGAGCTCAAAGTAAAAATAAGTGTGAGAAATAGATTGCAATATGCTTGTTGTTCTTTGTACACAGAGACAAAAGTAATAAATAGGAAAAAAATTGAAAAATTGGTTTAACAATAAAAAAATATTTTTATATCCTTATTTGAAAAAGAAAAATAAATAGAGATAAATTTTGGCAATCAACATTCAACAAACATCAATATATTCAACAAACAGCATTCATAAGTACATGAGTGAAACCAAGACCCAATAGTAGAATAGCAACTATAAATGCATGACTGGTTAGGTACAAGGAGAAGAAGCAACAATACTGCGAATTTGTTGTGAATATCGTTTGCGCACAATACATGTTCCACTGTATGATTTTTATTTTATTTTTTTCAAATACTTATTGGTACAAATACAGAGTTAGGGGTAAGAGTGTCATTTTCAGCATACTTTTGGATGAATTGACCATTTGACCCACATGATTCTTGGCATGAAAAGACTCTTGCTGTGAATATACACCAAAATGCTCACCTGGTGCCAAAACGGTCAGAAGATTGCATGCATGTTCTAATTTCTTTCCAAACCAAAGGAAGGATATCATTCTCAACATTAACAGCCTCGGATATTGAAAATGGAGATGAAGAGAAAAACAACATTATTCTTAATGATAGCCATGGCAATGGGGTTTTTCTGCACTGAGAGCAGAGATCCTGTGCTGCATAGGGTTGGAGGAGGAAGGTACACTTGGAGACCAAAAGTTAACTTCACAGAGTGGGCTAGCCATGATCACTTCTACAAGGGTGATTGGCTGTGTAAGATCTCTTTATTTTTCTCATTCATAAAGTATCATGATCAGTTTATCCCTTCAAAGCTCTTACTTCATAGCCTGAGTTCTTCTTTTCTCCTCTGCTTTCAGATTTTGGTTTTGACAAGCAACTCTACACTGTTCTGGAGGTGAACAAAACAAGCTATGAGAACTGCATTGACAGAGACTTCATCATGAACATCACAAGAGGAGGGAGAGATGTGTTTCAACTCTTGGAGGAAAAACCATATTACTTTATCAGTGGCAAGGGATTCTGCCTTGAAGGCATGAAAGTTGCAATAAATGTTGAGGAATTCCCACCAGAAAAGCCAGGGTTTCTTATGACCAGCAGGGCTTTCTCATTTCACAGAGAGAGCCACGTTATGTTTTCTCTGCTACTGGCCTCAGCTTGGGTCTTCACTTAACCTGGAGGAAAAATTAGACACAGAATGTTGATAAGATTTCAAATTCTTTTTTCTTTTTCCAAGTTTAGTTAGCCTACTTTTAACCATTTTGTGTATTAGCTGCATCTTTTGGACGTACTTTGAGAAAAACATTTTTATAAGAAAGGAAAGAGGGAAGTCAGCAGACCATAGTTCAAGGTATTACTTAAAAGGAAATGGTTTATATCTGTTGCAACAGTTTCTTGTTAAGAATATCTGATAGATTACACTTCACATTTTCTATTGAGTTGATACTTGAAAGTTGAAACCCACAAAAAGAAACCGATCACATCGCCTTTGAGTCTTCAAGAATATTGAATGCAACTTATGACAATTCAAGCGCCATAATATAAAGTTTATATCATGACTATCAAAAGAGAGAAAAAGGTTCAAGTCCAAGTAGAAAAATAGCAGTTATCATAACCATCTTAAAAAATATACCATGCAACTTGAATTGCATCGCTGCATCAGTTTAGAATTTTTCAACAGAAATGTCTCTGGTCTGACCCGTCATTAATGTAGACCCAAAAATCTCAGCTCGATGGAATATTTCAGTAACCCTCAATAAGCTAAAAGCCACATCCAAGCCACGAATGATGATGGGAGCAGAATAATAATTTTGGGATGGAAGTGAAGCAATTGAATACTAAAGTGAAGTTTTTATCAGAACTTAAAAGAATTAGAGAAATATTTAAATAATAAGAGTACTTCATTTCAATTTTAAATAAGTTATTCTCCCTAAGGGATGAAATAAAGAGTCATTGGAAATAAAATTGACAGTACTCTATGTCACCAACTGGCTATGGGAAAAAAAAAAAAAGTAAAGGCAATAATAAAGTTATTACTTCATATTCTGAGTGCATAGCAGGGACTAAATGATGAATCATGGAACCAATGAACATAGTAAATGAGCAGCTGACATACATGCTCAGAGCTTTCTCGTTCTAACAACTTAGCCTCTCATCTAAAGCATTAAAGTTGTTCTAAAAGTGTGTTGGTTCCCTCCTTCTGTAGCAGGCAGCTTTGGTTACCTTTTTTTATTTGTATCATTCTTATACAGATTGTTAAGTTTAAAACAAAGGCAGAGTACACAATCAACTATAGTTGCAACATTGACAATAAAATACACAAACTTTACCTCACAAACTCCTATACAGGCATAAGCATTCCCACTAAACCCAGATAGGATCACTCGCTAACTTGTTTTGGAGATTAAAAGAAATTATTTACACTTTGCTAGTCATTACAGATCAGAGAGAGACAGACGAGGCAGAAAATTATGGGCAATAATTATGATTTCTAAACCTCTTACGTACAGCAAACTTTTTACAACAAAGTTTCCTACTTTTCTTACATATCAGGATACTTTTACTTACAGGTGATTCTATTTTCAGGTTTCCTCAGCATGGAATTACTTGGGTTGGCTCTAAATCAGAGCATAGACCATAGTCAAACTGCAAGAGTTATGCCACGGTGTGCATCATCAAAGGAAAAAGCTATGTCTCCTTTGTCATAGCTTTAACCCTGGTTCTCCTTCGAACGGATCAACATGAAGCCAATGAATGACGAGTCATGTCAGTTTTACATTATATTTTCCACTTGGAAATTTTGAGCTGGCAGATGGGTGCAACTGGCATTCTAATTCAGGCCTCATTCTCTTCAACGATCCACTAACAGTTGCTAGCCTAACTCTGCAAGATTTTGAAAGACAAGCAGAGGAAAGCCTATTCATCATCAAAATCTTCCACATCAAGCACACAAGAGAGTGCTGACATCCATGCTTGTAAACCACGAGAAGCATCTCTTTTCATCATTACTTCCAACTTGCCAACAGCCTGCTTTGAAATTCCACATTTTAGCAAAAGAAAGCCAAGAGATTTGAGTGTACAATCATCAGGTTGGATGGTAGATCTTATCATCTCTCTGAAAGTCTCTACCGCCTCCCTGGTTCTCCCATCCATTACATACAGACCAAGTACATTGTTATAACTCAACAAGTCAGTTAAGAGCCCCAGTTTTCTCATCTCCTTTGCAATTTGAATGGCTTCATCCAGTCTTCCCATTTTCTTGTACATATAAAGCATCATTGCATATGTAAACTCATTTGCAGATCCCTTTTCCTTCACACTCTCAAATATTTCTTTTGCTTGTTCAACCATAGATCTCTTGGTATAAAGATCAAGCATGCAGTTAGAAGAATATATAGGCGGACCTTCTTCAGATGATTGAAGCAACTTGTATGTTTCTTCCGCTTCTTTCAGATAATCAAGTTTCGTATACAATTTGATCAAAGAATTATATATGACCTCATTCCCTGGCAAGCCTGCCCTTTTCATTTCATCAACATAAGTGAGGGCTTCTTTAACACTTCCAGCGTCGGCAAAAGCATTGATCAGAACCCCATAAACAATTACATCAGGCTGCACAGCATGTCCAATCATTTCCTTGTATAATTCTTCTGCCATTTCCAAATTACCTAACTTCACAAAGCTGGAAATCACAGCACAATATGGGATGCAATCATCAATTAATCCAGCTTCCTGCATCTTTTTTAGATAACATTTGGCAGTATGTGGCTGGTCAGCACTCGCCAAAATTTGAATAAGAGAACTATAGCTACATTTGTCTGCGATTATACCATGTTTCTCAATGCTATCAAACAATTGGCATGCTTTATCATAGTACTTTCCTATGCCATAAGCTTTAATCATCACGTTGAAATGAAGGATGCTAAGCTTCTTCATTTCTTGGCAACAAATGAAAACTTTCTCAGCTTCTAAAGTATGACCATGCTCCCCATACGCATCAATGTTGGCAGAATAGCACTCAGATGTCATACTCCCAGATAGATGAAACCTCCTGAACCATAACCATGACTGCTCAAGCATTCCAGCCTCTATATACATCCTAGTCAAGGCAGACTGGGTGAATTCATCAATTTCATGTCGTTTCTCATCCATCTCTGATATAAGCTCTTCAGCTTCATGGACCATTTGCCTAATTGAGTAGGCATACAAGAGAGTCCGGTAACTCACAAGGTCAGGCTCAAGAGAGGCTTCTTTCATTTTTGAAAAATACCTCGTTGCCATGGCTATATCATTGTGCTTTGCATGGAGAGATATGAGAATATTATAAGTCCTTGTGTCGGGTGGACATTGAAGCTCTTCCATTTTTTGCAGTAGCAAAGTAACTTCCTCTAGCTGTCCATGGTTACCACAAATGTGAATCATTGTGTTGAATGTCACTGTAGTTGGGGCTATGCCCTGTTTAAGCATCTTGTTAAAAGTTTCAGACGCTTCTTTGAGTTGACCTGCCTTCCCATATGTGTCAATTAAGGTGTTATACGTGTGTGAGCTCAGGCAAACATAGCTATGTGCTACCCTCTTGTCCATTTCTGAAGCATCCAATGTATTATTTCTCTCCTTCGTTAGAAGTTCGCCTGATGACCACTTTCTGAAAAAATCTTCAGCTTTCTGAAATTCCCCTGCCTTCTTATACAATTGAACCACTATTACCATTGTGACCTCATCAGGTTCCATCCCTTTCCTAATCATCCTTTCAAGCCAAACAAGTGCATCTTCTTTTAGTCCACCTTTGCTATAAACATCAATCAAAGTTCCATAAGTGGAATTGGTCGCTGCAATTCCTCTTGTATTCATCTCATTCCACAAACTCTCCAAATGGCTCCACTTCCGTGCTTTACCCAGGATCCTCAGCATAATATTGTAATGAATCACATTAAGTTCCTGGCCCTTTTTATTAAACCACTGAAAAATTTCCAGAGCCCTCTCCCACCTCGATTGCTCCTTCAAAATTATACTCCTTTCCTTATTGCTAAGCCTCTCTTCCCATGGTCTTAAAGCCTCATCTAAATCTTGAAACATATCCAAAGCAGTCAGAATCGCTGGAATGCATCCACCATAGGTTACCCATTTCGTCGAACACTTGGTCTGCACTTTTCCCTGCAAAACACCGCCATTGCCAACCCTCGAAGTTTCACAATTAATCCTCTTTCTAGGAGCCCCACCATTCAAATTCCTGTCCAAATTCTGTTTCTTAACTCCATGTTCATGATTTACGCCATCTCTTCTATCAGGAACACTCCGCCGAACTCTGCGAGACCACTTCACCTTCCCATTAGGGGCAAGAGGAAGCTTTTGTTCTCCAGATTTTTTCGTTCCTGGGTGAGCCTTTTCAGCTGGGGAAACCGAAACTCCTACGCCGGGAAGTGTGTTGGAGGAACCCACTACGTGGAAACAGTTGGTGTCTAAGACTTGGAGCTTCGCGAACATTTCTACAAAGAAGAAGAAGAAGGGAAGCGAGGATATTGTTGGTTCACTCGAAAAGCAGAAAACGGGGACTTGCTGATGATGGTTCACCCCGACTAGCAAGGATGGCGTTCCTTTTCGAGTCCCCTCCGTGCATGCAATCCTGCTCGTTTCGGTAGTTTGTGCCTTTGGGTTTGACCAACTTCCCCGTCACTTTCCCTGTTATTCGTTATTCTTCTTATTTTATCTTATTTTATTTTTGTCGTGAAATCCTTTCTATTTTATTTTTTTCTCTTCATTTTATTTAAGTTCAAAAAATTAAATAAATAAAAAGCTGTGTATGGTTTCAAGTAGTTTTGTGAACAATGATTTTATGCTTTATATGGATATTTGATTAATTCATTCCATATAGTTTTCTAAAATTTTATTACAATTATGTTTCTTCTTTTCATTTTTCAAATCATACAAGGTTTTCAAATTAACACAGAAACGAAAGAGCACTAGAAAACAAGGAAATGTTGAGAAAACAAGAAACGAAAGAGTACTACTGACCATAGTTTGTGTGTGTGTGTGTGTGTGTGTGTGTGTGTGGCAGCATATTCTTCAGTCTTTAGCTGGACAGAAAGCCTAAGCTCAGTGAGTCAATGGCTTGAACAAAATAACATAAAAATGAAATACTATTAATTGTAGTTTATTTATATTATGATAGCTCTTATAATTTTAAACTTTAGGAATAAATTTATATAGCATTTTTCCTAATCCTGTATATAAGTTGCTTTAAACGAATTTGGAACCACGTTAAGCTTGTTGAAGTATTATGAAATTGTCTTGAAAGTAAACCCACTTTCTATTTTTCCCTACTTTCATATTATATTGGAATGTGAGTAGAGGAAATTTCTGAAATAACTCACAAGTGCAACTCAAAAAAATAAATAAAAAAACTTATATTAAGGATAATGACTTTGTTTTTAGGTTCTTTAAAGGCACTATTTAATTTTGCATAGAATTAATATAATTCTGATCTTTTAAGTTTGCACTTATTTTTGTTTTAATCTCTTAAATTTTAAACCATAGATTTTGATCTCTCAAGAGGTAAAATAATCCACATTTTTATTAGATTATATGGATCAATATTTAAAATAAAAAAAATTTGAGGAATCCAAACTTATGATATCAAAATTGAAAAATCAAAACTAAAATAAAGATAAATTTAAAAATAAAAAAACGAAAAGCCACGTTACACTCACGTTGGTTGAAGTATTTTTGCGCTACGCAGCTTTTCTCAGGGCCCCAACCCCTTGGTCAAAAGAAAGGAAAGAGGGAGAACTATGGACTTGCGTCCGGTGTATGTACACACACAATTGCCATGTTTTCTGCTACAAGGATATTGCTTTAGCTTCAGGCCCTAAAAAGAAAGTTTGGGGTTTTTTTTTGGTTTTTTTCCCGAAGCTCTTTTTTGTCATCACACTACTTCTCTAAATTATTTCTTATTATAATAACTGTTATCATCATTGGTAAATTTTCACTATTTAAACAATATTTGGTTTGTATCAAGTTATCAACTTATTTGAAGTGATTTTATGTTCTGCAAAACAAATATATGAAAAAAAATTGTCTCATAAAGCATAAAAACATTTATTTCAAGTACCCCTAAATAAGCACTCGGTCTAATTAACATGTTAGCTACAAGTGTTCCTCTTCAATTCCTCATAAAGTCAAAACAACTGTTGGTAGGAGATACTCTAAGATTCAAATAACTGAATTGTGTAATTTAAAAAATATTTTAAAATTAGTTAGATATAATAAATATTTAAGAAAAATCTCAAACCACCTTCAAATGTTTGAAACCATTCTTCCTACTGCTTAGAAAAAAAAGTTCTGTTGTACATTCTCCCCTCGTAGTAGAGATCACAATAATTTATTGTAATAAAATTTAAACTCAGAAATCATGGAAAAGCATCAGAGCATCATCAAGTTTCATCAAAGAGGATTCCAGTAGTAACCAGGCATTTCTCAGCCGTTTGTATCTCTTCTGTAGGTTCCCCACAATCTTGTCTTTAGGGACACTCAAAAGCTGCAAATGAATTAGCAATATCATCTTTAGCACAAATCAATGGCTATACTGAAATTGAACGCAACACACAAGGACAATAGATTGGAATAAACTGAGAACATTGCAACCAAATGTTCACATTCAGTTACCACACAGTAAGCCTAACCTCATGGTATCTCACTGTGAATGTATATCAGCTGAACGGCAAGCATATTTAGAGTGTTCAAGTTCAAATCAAATGTTAAAAAACGGGGGATTTCGGGAACTACACTCACACTTAAGAGTGTAGTGGATGATTTTGACAACTATGCTTTTACTTATACTTTGAACATTTCCATTGTTCATCATTATAACATATAAGAGATAATTTCTATAAATCACCAATAGATATAACCTCTAGAAAGCTGCATTGTTTGACGGCCATAAACAATGTGACTCGTCTTAAATTACACGCAACATACGGGTCCAGATCTAGTTGAGACCAAAATTACCAGTTTGATTAAACAAGTAATAGAACAAACCACAGGGAATTGAGTAAGATGCTTAAAACTGTATAGGAATAATTGACACTGATATTTAACCAAACCAACCAACAAAAAATATTTAGTACTACTTTAGGGCTTTAAGCTGTGAACAAATAGAAGTAACAAAAGCAGTATATCAGCTATTTTCGATAGAAAAACTGCTCTGTTATCAGTGATCTGCTTTGGCCTGTCATTGGATTTAATTTTTGCTCCCTCACAAAAGAAAATTTGTACTCAAGTTGCAACCACAAGCAATACAAGACTGACAAGTATATCTGTATATTTAATTGGTTTTCCAATATAATTAGACATAAAATGAAACAAAACCCAGTTTTTGGGGAACATAATCACTTCGGAATGGCAAAAAGAAAAATACATATAAAAACTTTTTAAAGAAAAAGCAACCTAAATACTTTAATATCCATGTGCTTACTAACCTCTTCATCCTTTTCCTGCTCATAAGCCAGTCGTAGGCTCAAATTTAAGGCAGCATGATACATCTCATCTAGCACGTGTTCCCACAAAATAGGTTTATTAACTTTCCACAACAAGAACTTTGATTGCCTAGCTCCTGTCACAACCAATTTCTGCAAGGAAGATTAATTTGGGATGACAAATCAGTCCAAACATATAAGTTGATTCCCGGTGGGTCGAAAATTTTAAAAGGAGATTGATCACCTCCATATGCAGATAGTCATCCTTCCATAACTTGTATAGTATCTTTGGAGTATCCTTTTTTTCAACAAAAGTAGACTGTGCTATCTACGAGGAAAAGAAAAGTATAAAACGGTCATAAATAGTTGCTTAATATAGCGCTTGGTTCATCTGAAAGATTTTTTTTTTCCTTTCATTTGCATATAGACGTAGATGCAAAAGTCACTGAAATTCTCATCCTCGCAATTGCAAAAAAATTTCTTGGCATGAAGATACTTGTAGTTGTTTCTAAGGTCATGTGCTCAAGTATTACACGTCCCCTTCCCTTCCATAAATATTATTCATTATTTGCTTGCACTCTAACCACATCATTATTATCATTTTATCATTTTAATTTTAGTGGTAATGTTAACTTTTCTCTCTGTTTTTTTTTTTTTAAATGTTAGTATCTTGTGTATATATGCGTATCTTAACATCTTATCCTTCATTTATTATTGGTCATTTCACAAGTTATTATTTGAAACTTGACCTTTTTTTTTGGAGCCGGTAACTTAACCAGAACCATACAAGCGGAAAAGAAATAAAAACTATCAGCATACATGAGGTCACTAAATGCTTTAAGCAGTAAGAGTTTCCTGTCAAAATTTGTCTATGACTATTTACTTTATTACATCATTTTAATTTACAAAAATCTCAATAGTTGCCTTTAGTAGAAATTCAAGCCTCAAATTGAAATTCAAAATCATATATTCGGTGCTTAAATTTTTCATTTGAAAAAAAAAAAAGTTCCGTATTGAATATTCATATCATATTAGTTGAATATTCATATAACCACCTTATCCGTCTCAAGAAGACGATCAGCCTTGGACAACAATCTGAACATCCTGTAGGCATCCGTTCCATACCTTTTTAACACAATTGACTCAACCTGCAAGATAGAACAAGAAATAAGACAGTTCTACATAAGCCAATTTTGACATTATGTGACAAAACAATAAGGACCTCTTCATCTCGAGCCGACTCAATAATTTTCCTCAGATCTGAAAAGGAAAAGGAATAAATTGTCAGAAAAAAACTATTGGAAAAGTAAATAAGAAGGAAAAGATGAAGCCTCGAATGGGAATAAATAAATCAACTGAAAGTGGCTATTTCACAACATATAGTAAAGCATAACATAGGGGAAGAAGATCAGATTTGCACCAATACTATATGAATCATCTAACATTCTCTGAGGACAACCCAGCAGGACAAGAGAAGATCTAACACGTTCCATGGTCAAAGCACGGCCATTTTCAGTCTTCTGCACCTCAGTGAAAATAGCATCCAGTGTCAACGGCACTGAAACATAAAGAGGACAGGTGTAAATGACGACTCACCAGAAACAGCAATCGTGGCAGTCAAGACATAGAAAGCATACATTTTTTCCATTTCCACTACTCAGAATGTAATATTACCAGAGAAAAGAAACAAAAATCTTGGGAAACCTAGTTGCTTAAGATTATGAAATAAAGAGCAGTAAAATAACATAACAGTTGGAATAAAATGTAAAATATGGGAAAACAAATATTCTCAAAGCAGAAGTTTCAAATATTTGGTGTGACTTAAAAAAAGGCGTTTCATGGGCAATCACGGACAGGGTAGGTGAGACTTAATTCTCAACCATAAAGATATAAAATTTATCAATAGATCATACCAGTAAAAGAAGTAATAAAAAGGATGATGCACAAATAAAGCAGTAAATAGCTGTCAACACACACAAAAGTAAGAAATTGGCGTTTCCATGCTACTGCTCTTACTTTCTAGGTACTGAAATTGAATTTCTAATGCATGACTGAATTTTAAGCACTAATTAACAAAAAACACTTGTGAATAGTAGAAATAAATAAAAATATGTGAGAGACAAATCCAGTAGAATGGCCACTCAGTTTTCTTTTGGCCATAACAATGAGTTACAACAGGCAAGAGCAGGAAACCAATCAATCATATCCCATGACTAATATGAATAATTGTAGTCACTGCTATGTAAATATGTAGTTAGGTTTCCAAATTCACCAAGCGATAGATCTGTTTCACCTGAATTCTCCATTTTCACCTTTTTCTCCGCATTTCTAGTTGCATCCAGTATTGCCCCTAAGACAATAGCAGGTCCATCATCATGTGCTGTTCTAACATTCTCAATCAGTACCTAAGGAAAGCATACAAATGCATTCTTTCAATAATAACATTGATAATGATTCTCTAAGGAAAGACAACTTGGAGAGAAAATGTTTTAGTCTTAAAAGCACAATAAATTACTGTATGAGATACCTGAAAATTTTGTAATTTTCAAGAGAATAGGCAATATATGAACATAGTTCCTGGTTGCCACATCCAAAACAAGCAAGAAAACATAGTAGATGCAGCAAAGGAAAAGTAACTCAATGTCAATCAGTAGATTAATGTGCGGGATGTTATGATTAGTGACTTTCCATTGACTTTCAACAATTAGAAGTATGCATTTGGCATATTGTAAATCACTCAGATTGCCTTTTAAGAGAAAGAAACAACTCGAACCTTAATTTCAAAGTCCATCACTCATTAGACAACAGAGACAACATCGAAACAGAGATCTTTTCTTAAAGAAAAGAAGAAAGGCATGTAAGACTGAATTTGCAGGAAAATCTAACAGGGATAGCAAATAGAAAGATGTTGCAATGGGACATTACACAGTACAACCAACCTTGTGCCTACGACGGCGGATAAACTCCTCAAAATTGGCACGAAACAGAGTTGAATCCTCTTTTGCTGCACTTCAGATCATCACAGTTCAGTTATAACTATTGTGAACAGGAAATAAGTAATACTTGCTTGTCTGATCACTCAAGATAACAGTAGTCTTACCAACATTTTCTCCAACCCCCATAGGGGAAATGTCTGAATTATTTATTAATTCAGAATTTGCAGCGAGAGAAAACCTGATTCCTTCCGCAGGCACAGCTGCTTCTAAAACACAATATTCTATCGTCTCTGGTTCTTCAGCTATCTACAGGCAAGGATTACCAAAAGAAAAAGCATCAACGGAACACATATTTGGGATACAAAATTGAACACTTCAGTTTTTCAGCTTCAGTGCAAAAGACCATATCAAATCATTGATACGTTGTCATAGAAAGAGACCACGTACTTGTTAAACAGGACCATACATGCAACCGGGGAAGATTTCAAGTCATTAGATTACTTGCTGGGTCACTCACAATCCAGAAGGATCTTTTATAACTAAAAAATATAAGTGAGATTTATGATGACTTGTTTGTCTGAAATAAAAATACTACTCAACTTAGAATGTTCTTTGATTACATTTTAATATATAGAAAATTAAATTTTTACAGAAGAAAATTTATTTTAGAGTAAACAAACTGATATAATTTAATATATATCGTGATTAGATCTTTTTTGTCAAGTCTGATAGTTTTTTTTTGTCTGAAATAAAAATAATACTCTGCTTAGAATGTTCTTTGATTACATTTTAATATATATAAAATTAAATTTTTACAGAAGAAAATTTATTTTAGAGTAAACAAACTGATATAATTTAATATATATAGTGATTAGATCTTTTTTGTCAAGTCTGATAGTTTTTTTTTTTTTTTAAGTTATCATGTTATATGTAGCCAAAGCTTGTCACAGAAAGGACATGAACCAGCGAGCAAAAAAGAAAGGCCAAAAAAGAAAAACACATGCAATGTAACTAAGTCGAATCCCAGTAGAAAAGTTAATATCACAGCCTACAAAACAAAATAATGTAATAGTATAGTGAGCAAATCTATTTTTATGCGCTCTCATGGATCAGATATTAACAACTCATGTTGATTGTTTTTTGGAAAATTCAATATCACAATATCTTATTAACTAGGTTAAAACATTGATTTCTGTTGACTTCCCACTGAAGCAGGATTTATTTGCATTTGTTTATTTTTTTGGCCAAGATTCATTCATTTCATTAAGTTTTGTTAAATATCACCCATTAATTTTATGTTTTACAATCACTAAATTTGATTAAAATGAAAAGGCATGTTAAATTATTTGCATCAAATTGTATCATTTTTAAAACATTTTATTTTTCTCCGCATAATAGAATCAATATAAATCAATGCAAAATATACAAAGTATAGGGAATCACATTGTTTAAAAGGCATAGGTAATGCCACTCATCTTAAGCTCTGCGCAAATGCATACAGTCCACTCTAGTTATATATGCATGCATGTGCACACATACACACATTTTAAGTTCAACTTTCCATCATAATCAGTTAATTTATTTCTAATATCAAAAATATTTTTGGTTATATATCATATATTGATAGATAGCTAGAATTTTTAATACTAAACCATTCTCCCCTCTCTTGGGAGATATCTAAATCATACAATCCTCTACTGAATTTCAAAAATAGGTCCTCTTCCCTAAAATTAAAAGATGCACAACAGAATCAGTGGTCATCATGAATTAGCGCTACTGCCTGAAATAAAAATGGTAACTGCAAAAGCACAACACAGTTAACTAAAGATGCTGAGATGAAGAAACAATTACCTTGAACTTAGCACCTCGCTTTTTAGTATCCTGCTCAACTGGAGGAGAAACAACCAGCCCAGGGGCAGGGCAGCGTTCAGCATATCGAATCATCAAGAGTTTACTGAGGCTCTCTTGTACAACATCTAAGGCCACTGCATTTTCTGAAAGTAGAAGGACATTGATTTAAGAAAAACTAGTTGAAGAAGATTTACTTGAAATAGCAAACCAGTTATGCCCACTCCTCAGGCACCACAAATTCCAGCTAAATGGCACACTGGAACCCCTATCTCGGTGCCAAACCCAGATCATACCACACTCCAAGTAATTGAAGCCTCTAAGGAATTTATATTTAAACCAATCTTCGATCAACAAAGGAGGATCTGGTGATTCTTATATATGTTTAAAGTACATGGTGTATAATGCACAAGTATCTGCAGGATCAAATACAGAAAAATGTGCTCCAAAATTCTTAGAACAATGGTCCACCTACATAAGAAACAAGAAGCAACAGATTTAACCCATTAATAGATGAAGGAAAAATAGCAATGGAAAGGAGAGATATTTTGATGTCACTTCTCCAAGCGATATTACCAAAGGCATGCATTCATGGGAAATTTTTAGATAAAAGAATTATCTAAAGGAAGAATAAATATGAGACAAGAAACCAGCACCTCCTAAGATAGAGTAATAAAAGTTGGTACAACAACAACAACAAGTCTTATCCCATTAAGTTGTGCTCTATTAACAACCAACTCTTTAGATAGGTTGTTAACCAGAAGGTCCCATTCGACTCATTGAATGTTCTCCTTGATCTTCCTCTGCCTTTCTTTAAAAGACTCCAAACTTTCTGATGTACCCTTCTCATCGATGCCTCTCATAGCATTCTCTGTACATGTTCAAACCACTTCAAAAGATGTTTAACCATTTTCTCTTCGATAGGCGCCACATAACACGGCTAGTCTTATAACAGTCTTGTATTTTCAATTCGAATCCTATCTTTTCTTGTATGACTATACATCTATCTCAACATCTTCATTTTTGCTACCCCAACTTTATACTCTTGTTTTCCTTTTAGAGCACAACATTCACTACCATATAACACAGCTAGTCTTATTGCAGTCTAATAGAATTTTCCTTTAACCACTCTGCTTGTATTAGAGTAATAAAAGTTGGTGCAAGGGGAAAAAACAATACCACCACAACAAGTTAAACTGAATTGACTATATTGGTTTTGACACGTAAAAGACCAATTTAAACTATAATCTTCCCATGTTTGATGGAAACCCACCTAATGAAAATTCTACCTTAGAAGCTATATCTTGTTTTACTTACTAAACAAATTGTACCACGAGAATTAACCAACTGTTATGCCACAAAATTTCATTTTTCATCATTAATACAACTATCACTTAGAGAAGAACACGTGTGCAACCAGAACAGACAAATTAGGGGCCTATTAATTATGCTACATGACTCTTGTACGTGATATTTGCTGTAAGACTAAGAAAGAGACTAAAGATTAGTTGTTTGTCAATCAATCGTGATTTATGAGTGCATCTAGCAAAAGAACATTGTTAAATGGAGTAATGGGTCAAAAATACAATAACAGTAAATAGATAAATCCAACTGGAGAAAGGAAAAATCCCTCACATTAGGGTTTCCATTTTTCATTTAAATATAAGCCAGATAATAATCAACAAAGCACGTGTGTCGTGGAAGAGTAACCTTTTCTTTGGCTTGCTCTGTCAACCATCTGTTTCAGTGTTAGCCTACCATTATGAAGCAACCCCTCAAGAAGCTCAACGCACTGCAATACCAATCACCAATATACTTAGCATTCAAAGCTTAAACTAAATTGAAAATCCAAGAAACATAAGGGTCATGATGAAACTAACTTCTTCATCAAGATCCTGCGATACCATCTCCAAGAATTTGGGAAATCTCAACCGATGGAGTATGTTATCAAATAGTGCCAAGTACTGTGTATTAACTCTTGATCCTTCGCGACCTACATTTATTATTAGTCAGGGCATCAACATAAAGAAACGTTATTAACTTTTAAGGCAAAAAAACAAATAACACACTAACATGAAACCAACATTCGATAATACATGTATTAATGACATAAATCATCACTAAATAAATAAACAAAGACACAATAGATTGTAATTCCATAATCTATAATTTAACAAAACATGCAACGTTTGGTTCTAACATATAAGCACATTTTGGATACTCATCAATCATAGTCTTGATTATTGTCACCTGCTTTGTTGTTGCACATCCCTGAACTGCCTAAAATGATTAATATAGAAGGAAAAGTTCTAATCTATGCGCTGGGAAGATTCAGACTGGCTTTCTGGTTGATATAAATGATACTCATTTACATGCTCAACCTCGAAATTCTCATTTGAAATTTCAATTTGTTTTTGATTCTATTATGAAAATAGCTGAGCCTTAATCAAACCCACAATAATCAGTAAGAAAATACCATCTTCACAACACAGACAAAGGAAGCTTCCAACCGGTCATAAACTGCTTCAAAGCGCACTGTCCCTCCAAACATTTTAATCGGAAACAGAGAACTAGAAGCAATAATTTGTGCAAAGTACAAACAAAATGGTTATATACCTTCTTGTTCAAGAATAAATGCTTGAACACAGTTGTGCTGGACTAACACAAGTAGGGAGTTCTTGACTTGCTCCTTGGTAAGCTCTGTGAGCCGAACCAATTGCTCCAAAGTGAGGGGTCCCCTCCTAAGAAGGCATTCACATACTTTCTGCACAAACATACAGCGTTAAAACGAAATTGAGAAAAACTAACCAAGGAGATGCTGAGGGTTGAGAAGGTAATTACAGTGACGAGGTTGCCAAAATGATTGGTGATAAGATGGACGGCAAACTCGATGCTGTACTGTGTAGCCATTGTCATGGAACTGCGTCAGAGGGTGATCAGAATGAAGAAGAGGACACTGGCAGAGAAATAAAGGTGGAAGCGTGCACTCCAGAAAGATGCAGGAAGGGAATAATGGGAACCTAGCCGCCAAATCTATTAATCATTTTAAAAATAAAACAATATAATAAGCATCAAGGGTTCATAGCAAAGATCATTATTACTGCAATTAATAAAATATCCATAGCGTCTTATTTAATGGTATTCTTTTTATTCTCCATAATAATCTTTTTCTTAGATTTTACAATCACCAACAAAATCTGAAGCTTCATGAGTCACTTGACATAATAGCGCCAACACCTGTTATATGCGTGTATATATCACTTTAACTCGAGCAACATCATGGTTGTTTTTTTAAATCATTTATCATCAATTTCTAACAATCCAGCAAATACAATCAACACCTCATAGGCATCCCAAAGACTAACACCAAGAACAAGCAAACTTAATCATTGAAATTTCCCAACAAGACTCTCCCCAACGTCATTACAAGTTATAAAACTATTAACAAGCAAGATTTAAATCATAGTCAATCCAAAATAGAATCTAAATTCATCTCTACCATCAATATATCATACAAACACATTCCCAAATAAGTATCTTATCTTTCGAACATTTCACTGAACACCTAGTGGACATTCAAGATTAATTCATAAAGCAAAAACTTTGATTAACACTCAATGTGCATTCACTTTGACAAGCTCCAAGAACACTCTTCTTAAAATCACAGCCCCAGACTGCATACATTATAAATGTAAATCCAATCCTATTTAATTACCAAACTTAACACAACTCAAACCAAATCACCTGTTAGAGGAACAATCACCATTTTCCAATCAACACACGACACAACAAAGAAGAACAGGCATCATTCTGCACACATTAAAAACTGAAGCATACATGAAATCAGAAGAAGAAGAAGAAGAAGCTATTCATACATAGCCAAGACGACCCCTACGATCATGCGTAGCAGCCGCAGCGAACATGGGAAGAAGAAAATGAAGACTCTGCTATGAAGAAGAAGTTCAGCCACTCACTCTTCATCATCTTGACAGAAACGAAAAAGGAAGCAAGATGGAACACGCCTCCACACAGTGACGATGGCAAGGAGATCGGAGGACAAGAAAGAATCCCAGCAACGGTGCCAAGCAGGGCAGAAGAAGAAACTAGGCCCAGGAGGAAGACGCACGAGCACTAGCACACCGGCGACGAAATGAAGAGATGAACAGCGATGAGGTCCAAGCTCTCAAAAGCTCTCATAACTTGCTTCTCTGCTCGAGCTTTAACTGCTATGAGGTCCAAGCTTTCAGATGCATTCAAAGCTGCCTCCTCTGCTGGCGCTGGAACGGCTACGAGGTCCAAGCTTTCTTGTGCTTTCTTTTTTATTCTTTTTTTTTTTTGAAATTTTAAAAGTTTGGGTGAGTTGGACTATGGGCTTTCCAAAGTCAGCCCCAACTGCCCCAACTTAGAAGGCATTATAAAAGTACAATTAGTGTTACCAAAAAAAAAAACCAACAAAGTTAGATCTAGCAGAAGAGGCCAGCCCCTCAAAACACGATGAACCAAGATTCGAATCCCCGATAGGAGGGATGTCTGTATTTAGTATCTGACAATGTCTCGAATAAGATCGCCTCCAATAAAAGAATACTTATACTTTAACCAAAAAAAAAAACCAACAAAGTTAGATCTAGCAGAAGAGGCTAGCCCCTCAAAACACGATGAACCAAGATTCGAATCCCCGATAGGAGGGATGTCTGTATTTAGTATCTGACAATGTCTCGAATAAGATCGCCTCCAATAAAAGAATACTTATACTTTAACCAAAAACAAAAAAACAAAACAAAACATTCAGAGCGGTATTTGAACTAAGATTTTATAAGTCAAATTTCTTACCAACCCGACTAAATTTATAAATTCTTTCTATTCATTTCAAAACATTATGGAACCCATAACAGAGAGAAGACAATAATGTGCTTTTTTGGAAAGGAAAACAAATACGTACTCCATGAGAGAGGATGAACATATTTCCATTTACATATTGAACTAAGAAAAAGAACGACGAGGTCTCTCACAAAATATAATCACTAAAAAAATCTCACAACAAATTAACATTAAAAACCTATTGCACCTTTTTTTTTTTTTCCTTGTGTTATTTCTTGCACCAATACATATCATTGTATATTGCTTACTTATTGTATAACCTTTTTTGTATCACATTTCTTTCTTAAAACCCCGTAGTGATTTTTATTTTGAAATACCATATGTTGTTTGTGGCCCCTTTTATGGTCATGGGTCTCGGATTTATTATATTCATTCTACCAGAGTTTCACATCTAACATAATTTTTCATAATACTCAATGTACTAGAATAATTTTTTATTCATCAAAGCTGAAATACGTTTTAGTAACTCGTACAAGATACTGAATACTAACTAAAATTTTTTTAAGATACTAGATGGAAGTTCGTAACTTGAAGAATTTATATTCTCATCATACTATTAATGCGTTATTGCAATGTCAAAACTACAAAAAGATTCATGCAATTGAGGAAAAATGATATTTGAATAATGTATCATTAAGCAAAAATTTTAGTGCGCAAAATCCTAAAATCATTATTCACAAGTCAAGAAAATAAAAGAATTTCAAAAATCCATCAGAAAGAAAACCATTAAAAAAACCAGTCAAACTGACGAAAACATATTTTGAAAACAAACCGATGAACCTCAAAACACAATTGAGCGCTTCAATGACCAGTAACATTTTCATAAGCATTGATGAAGCTAAATTGTCAGACTATTCACAACCTAAACGACAGGTAGCATCTAAATATGTCCACTAGATATAAACATAAGCAAACCACATGCCGGGGCTTCTCATACATACCAACACATCAAAAGAAGCCAAAGGTCAAATCCTAGGCCAGTCATAAATACCAAACCTACACTAAGCATAGGATGTTCCAAAAGCACATGAAAAGGTTCGGTTCAGTCTACCACAAGTCCAACAGTTTCCATAATTAAAAACGAAGTTGTGCAATGTATATGCACAAACTTCTATATATTAGATAGCAGGAGAGGCTAAAAGCTGGAGCTCATGAGCCTCAACAGAAGAACATGGAATTGCAGACATTTTCCTGCAATGGCGGCAACTGAGGAACAGTGCCACCAGAGGCAGAAGACTGGCCACCATGGCTCGACGAAGTCTCAGACTTGTCCTCAAATTTCATGAACTGCCCCAGCTGAGTTGCTGCCAGGTGTGCATAACAGACAGGAGCAACTGAAACACAAACACATGAAAATGGCATCAAAGCAAAATTAAAGCACTGATGTGTTTTATGAATACCGGAAGAGAAATGCCAAAATCTTCAGCTCATAGGCCCAAAGTAAAAGTGCTTTTTAAGCTTTTATACGAGATTATCCAAGAAGCCAAATTTTATTTGAAGACCATAAAATTCTATCTCAGTTGTAGAAGAAGCATGAAATTGGAACTTCTATGAAAACAAATCAGATATTAATTTCTTTTAAAAGGAAATCAATTTATATTTTCAAGTTGTAAAACAAAAAAAATGGGGCTCTGAACAAAACCATACTTCAGTAAGTCACAAATACCATACTGCCAAACCCATCTTCAAATGTCTTTTATTTTCTTTTCACTGAATTTGAGCAAACAACAGACTGATCAGACACTAACGACAGTAATAGATACACTTATCAAGATATTTGACTTGTAAATTAACAAATTCCGATTACAAACTACTATCAAGAAAGCTTCAAAATAAGAGTGAAAATGGAGGAAAGTCCAAGACCATCAGAACTCACCGACAGATATGGCAGTGGTGCTCCGCTGATAACTGTCATTCCAGCACAAACGATCAAATTCATCATTACGCTTGAAACTTGACTCAAGTGAGCAATCAATAAGGCTAAATTTCTACTTACACGTATGAAAGAGAATGCACCAATTCTTGTAGATCATCTGCAGAGAAACCAATCTCATCTAACAGAACATGGTAATGTGTCGGCCTAGTGGTTCCCTGTAGGAATTTGAGGCAAAATTAAAAGCTCCATATCAATACAAGTTCTTACAGACAATATTGCACCAACCAAACAGCCAGTCCTCTCAAGTCGACTTCTACCTAGTTTCAAGTTTTACTCAGAACTTTTATTCAATTGTGAATCAAAATCACGGAGAAAAGGAAAAGAATTGAGTGTAGAAGCCAAATATAATAATCACTCTAATGCTAGATCCGTGAGAATAAGAAGCAAACTCACTAGGCATAGGAATGAGGGCAGATATCTTGAAACAGGCAGTGCTGTTTGTATATAATGATATAAAAAATTTTAATAAGAAAAAAAAAAGGTCAGGCCTGCAGGCTTGTAAGCCAGGTTTAAGTAAAGAGGCCTGGCCTATTTACTTAAAAAAAGGCTTATAAATAGGCCTGAGCCTGGCCTTAGCCTATTTATTAAACAGATCAGGCCAGGCTCAAAATAGGCCAGGCCATAGGCCCCTAGCCTACTTCCATCCCTAATGCGCTGGCCATCATGCTTGAACAATAGAAGATGAACACAAGCATGAATCCCAGTTGAGACATGGACTAATAACAGATACTGCTGGCAAGATTTTCCTGTGACTATAACACTGTTTGGTATGAGGGAAAAGGAAGGGAGGGAAAATTTTAATAGGTTTGTTTTGAAAAATGAAATGGGGTTAAAAGCTTGTAACTAATTTTTCTTCCTCTTATTTTCTATCTTTATTAAAATTTCACAACCCCCCTTTTCCAAATTTTCAAAGCAAACCCCTTAAAAGTTTTCCTCCCCTCCCTTCCCCTCCATTTCCCTCATACCAAACATCGAGTAAAGGAGCAAAAGTAAAAATAATTGCAGGTAGGCAGAAGCACAAGTGAAATCTAACCGATTGTTCGCAAATGAAAAGACATGATATCCAAGTAATATTCAAGGAAACACCTTAGATTGGTAATGTAAATGGCAGAAGTGGATACACGTATGATTTCAAGCAACAACAATGCATGCATGCAAATTGCAAGAAACAAGTAGCAGCATACTCACGATCATTCCAGCATGTGCACATAAGTAGAAATCATAATTTCGGGGATGACAAATTTTGTTGTCAATAATAGTTCCTACCAAGTATTATAAAAGAAATAGATTAGCATAAAGCATGACATAATGAGCTTTAAAAGAAATGGTTGATAAGAAAGAACTAATGAGAACACATAAACCCAAATGTTAATGAAGAGCAAAAGATCAAGTAATGAAATCGGAGATTCTTTGAGAAACTTCCTAAAAATGCTTTAAAACAAAGGTAAATGCTAGTATAAGCACCCCTTGCATACCAGGGGGGACATTATCAGGAGACCCATTCTGGAAAAATTTTGTGTGGTGATTTTTCTGAGCAACAATCACCACAAATTTGGGGTCCCACTTTTCATCAAGGAATTTACAGGCCTAAAAAAATAAAAAATAATACATCAGCCCATATTATAAAAATGATCAAATTTAAATATAACATAATTGATTGATGACTTGATCAATAACCTCAATGATTTGATTAAGCTCGATGTTTAAAACTTGAGTGAACTGTGATTCACTAACCCCATCCCTACATTCACAAGATAAAAAAAGCGAGAATAAAGTCAAGCAAGCAACAAGACCAAAAGCATATAACAATTAGCACAAAAATGATGCAAATTTTGAGAAGATTATCACCAAAGAAATCATCAATTTTTATATTAAACACAATAATTAACAGAGCACATCACCAATACAAAGAAAAATTAGAGCATAGTTCATAACAGTAGTAGGAAATCAAGGCTATAGTCAAGATTATAATCAACACTCAACCAAGAAAAAGAAAATAAGCAAATATAATTTAGAGAATATAACTAAATCAACAAATAAGCGTTTTCATAGAAGACATGCCTGAATATGATTATGTTTTCAGGCTTCCTATTACCAGAACTTTGATAGAAATCAACAAGAAGTTCCCTGCAAATTTTAAAATCCATCAGCATGACAATTTTCTAAAACCAGAGTGCATAACATATTCTACATTATTATAAGACAGGAAGAAATAACACAATGGTAGGGGAAAACCATTATAGAATAAAGATGGGAAAGAGAGAGAACATGGAGGGACAGAGGAAGAGGAGAGGAGAGAAAAATAGAGAGGAAGACGAGAGATTCAGCTCAATTCAATTCATTATTCCAAAAGCCTAATCTTTTAACTACCTAACAAACTCTCACTCATTCTCCTTTTATTATCATGGTTACATAACAAAAGTAGAGAGGAAGTGTTCTGATTTAAAAGCATAAAGCTAATTGCTATTCAAAATCAACCTGATAATGCCCTCATCTTCCTTTTCACCTACTGGCTTGAACAGATTATCAATCATTTCAACCTTTGGAGACTGGGTTCGAACACAGGCCCTATACTTCGAGATCAAAGGCCACTGTCGGGAGCTCACCACCTGCAAATTTAATAACAACCACAAAGGCAATCAATCATAAGGCCACTGAATAAAAGTTAGTGCCTTGCCATATCAATGGATGTGATGTTGGTTTTATTCTATGTGATATTGGCATTATTCTATTCACAACTAATCACCCAAGATAAATTATCATTACCGCTGCAATGGAAGGAATATCCGTCTGCCCAGGTGAGCCATGGGACACGTCCATCCCAAGGATAATGGTAGGAACTTTGGAAACAATGGGCAGAGTAGGAGATTTTTCAACAGATAAAAATGAATTCATCCCACCTAGCTGCAAGAGAGTGAAATCAACCAAAAAAAAAAAAAAAAAAAGGGGAAAAACATGCTTGATGTCAAATTAACCTGGCCAAAAATGCCAATCACATAATTTCCAGCATTGAAAGGAATGCCTCTATGAAAACCATCGAAAGCATGATGTAATTACCTTAGCATTGATTTTCAGCAACACATTGGTCAGATATTGATCATTGACCCTTTGCGGACACATGCACTGATTAACAATTCCAAAGTCAGCAAGATTCTTCTTTTTCCAGGGGCCTGGAAGATTTAAATAGTTTTCATTAATTTCATTAATTAGATAACAACATTCTTTAATATGAGACGAAATGACATAAAGCCAACCATATATATCACAATTTTTCCGCTCCGGAAGAAGACAGAGAAGGAACTGAGGTGCTCCAGGAAGTTTCGACTGTATCTCTTCAAACATCTTATCCACTCTAACCATAGGTGGGGCACGCCTAAACTGCGGACTTTCCTCAAATACATCAAATGGGGGATCTATTTGCTGCCAAAAGCAAAGCACAAACATGTCATTATCTCCTTCATCTTCTTGCAAATTACATTCATTTATGGAACTTACAATTCCTTTCGCTTGTGCACATCTAGTCAGATCCCGAACAAGAGATTGCACATCACAACGTGCAGAAAAGTTTGCCACAGCCCATCGCTCTATCTTTGTTGGCTGCACAAATTTCTGCAGAAGCTCTTAAATAGTTAGATCTTAAGGACTCAGATTATCCCAGTCCCTCTTATTTCTTCCTAATTATTGATAAACCATAGAAAGTTAATCCAGATAGGAAAGACAAACCTTATTGTTAAAATTCCACCTCCCATTTCTTGGATTGAACTCTTCTCCATTGCCAAACTTCAACTACGGAAGATGCAACAAAAATCATTTCAAATGCATTGCACATAACAATAACATTATTGGCAATTCAGCTAAAGGCAATCATCAGTATCCCATAAACAAGTAAAACAAGATTTTACCATTGTTTTGCTGTTTCATCAAAGTGTGACATCTTTTTTCAAAATTTTGCCCAAGTTAGGAGGGCTAGATTGCTTCAAAAGTAAAAGCATAATATATATATATATACAAGTTAAAAATTTAAAATAAATGAACAACTAAAATAAATACCCTTGGAGCTGGGAGGACACGGCCATCCACTTGTGTAAAACCAGTATTTATTCGAATTGCACAATTATGTAGCATAGGATCAGAATCATACTTGCTGACTTTTAAAACCTGCATAGAAAAACAGTAAAACAGCCAGAACCATGAATTTTATGTTTTTTGGTAGAAACCCTGAACCATGAATTATTTAAATCATAATTTTGCAGAGACTCACATCAGACAAAACCTTCATCCTCTCTTGTGGCTTCTGCCGAGACTTTTCAACCAATGATGCCCTTTGCAGTGTAGTAAGTGCCTTTGTATAACGTTGCAGGGATACCAAAGAGCAAAGCTATGAACACAACAAAAGTATTCAGCCAACAATAAAACAAAGTTAAGATGAACCAGTTGCTTTTACAGTCAACATTTTCAGTGGAGATCCTGGAATTCACCTCAATGGGAATATAAGTTGGGCGTTTTGGTTTCCCAACATTAACGCAAGGCATATCAGCGGAGTACTTAAGATGTATCTTGCGATAATTTTCAAAATAATCAAGAACAGTTATTTCCTCTGCTGCACTATCATCACCACCCTTACTCTTGAGAGTAAACCTACAACAACCACACTTCATTAGACACATAAACCAGTGTAAGATGCCACAATAACATTACGACACAACACATACAACAAATTAAATTAATCATCCTCAAGGTAATTTAAGAGTTAGTGAAATACGTCTGTTGACGACATGGGAGTTCACTGAGCCCACATATCTTGTACTCTTGATTAGATGGGGTCGTTGTAATCCTCAAATTCTTCAGAGTCTTTCTAGCCTGTTTAAGGAACAAATAAAATTTCTGAAACTTGAATATGGAAAGCTTAGCAATCACAATGCAAATCTAAATCACATGTTGAGAAATTAATTTTTAATCATAAACCATCATAAATGATATGAGAACGACTTGCACAATTCCAAAAATTCAAGCCCCAGTTGCAGTCACCATGCTATTTGAAGCCCTCATCTGCGTCTTATTTATTAGAATCATATTCTCCATTTTGAATTCGAATTGTACAATTTAAACAACTAGGACAGAAAGATTAAACAAAAATGAAGAAATATTCAGAAAATATAATTACCTTGGCCCAGTCAAGGGAAGAAGGATGTCTCACGTTTTGGTTGGCAATTAAGAAGTCCACCACAGGCCCAGGTTGTATTATCATCGTAGTTGATACATCTTAGTACAAAAAATGGAAGGATAAATCCACACAAAACATTGAAATGAGAAGCAAGGTATATAGGTAAGGAGAGATCATACCGATGTTGAGGGATAAGCCACTCTGTGTAGTCCTAAAACTTGAATGAAATCCCCGGCAGCCCAGAACACCACCGCCCACATCAGCAAAATTCATTGGATCATTGTGGAAGAAGGATTGCCGAACAAGTAGACAGCCTCTGCAAAAGTTCGAGTGCAGGTAATGTTTAGCAATTTAGTGCAGCAATATATCCTCACATTGAGATGTCTAAGTTATAATTTATAGAGAACAAGGGACAAAACTTACTTCTTAGCAGCATTTTGCCTCAATATAATATCAAGAACTCTTATGGCTTCTTGAAAATTCTCAGTCTCCTGCCCACGTAATGCGTTGGCAATGGCCTGCATCGGAATCTTTGCAGCAAAGCTGATCTCCACTTTAAATGTTTTTGCACGATTCGGTCGCCGAATCCTCTTCCTGTCACCCTCATTTGGACTTCCATGACCATCAGGGCTGCAATTTCCATTATTTCTGCAGAGGCAAGAAACCAAGTCATATTAATAAATAATATGAAACAAACTACAAAATCAAAACCCAAAGAAAGGAAAATCAACCTGTTTGATATGACATCCTCTAGAACAACCGTAAACTCAAGTTTGTTTCGAGGAAGAGATCCAACAGTAAACAAACTCTTCTCACCATCATAGGCAAAGTCTTTTCCCGCTAGCTCAGATGCGTAAGTCTCCTGTACTCTATCAATTAACTTTCTTCCCACACCCTTACCTTCCACAGGTCGTCCATCTTCATAGAAAAGGGCTACCTGTTCAGATCCAAAGTGAATTAGTCAATTCTGCACAGATAACCTTAGAAAATTTCTGAAGGGAAAAAATTATAAAACAACGGTCTTACACTGTAATGAAAGAAATGCCCATCCTTGTTGTTGACATCAACTTTGAAGTGATTGGTGAGAAGTTGCAGTTTACTTCCTTTGGATCCCAAGCCCCGTCTAGCTATTGGAACTCGAGAAGGCTTCTTAGCTGGTTCAGGAGGCAGCTCTTCTACTTTCACTGGAACAATATTTGGTGGCACTTCAGGAGGCGGAGGTGGTGGTGGCGGCAAACTGTCATCATTCCCGTTTCCATTTGGCTCAAATGAATCCATCCTAGCAATATAATTTGTTGACGTTACATTGTCCCAACATGATCATTACAGTAGAAGAAGTTCAAGAGTACAAGAAATTATAAAATTTGACATTGCCATAAACTTAAAGGTGGTCAAAAGGGCCTGATTGACCTGCCAAGAAGAAGGTAGAAATGAAGCAATTTTTCTTTCGTAATGTTAGTTATAACCTTGTCATCATTGCCCTATAAACTGAAGACACAATGATCATTTTTCATCGATAAAATCACTTTTTAAATCACATTATCTTTTCCCATCATGTGAGGGGCAGCCTTCACATAGCAGCAAAGTTGTCACATTGTAACAACATGGTCACCGATTTGAGTAGCAAAAACAGCCTCTTGAAAAAAATGCATGATTGGACTGCGTACAATAAACCCAAAGAGGGTACAAACCTCCCTAAACTCCGCACACAGCCGGAGCTTCATGCACCAGACTGTCCCTTAATCTTTTCCAACATACACATCAAATTTGAGCTAAGAATATCAGCAAAACACTACAAAGCTAAAGCAGTGACATGAAATTAAGATCAACGATCCATTATGCAGCCATTCCTTAAACTCTTGATTTTAAACTCTTGATTTTGAGGCGGACGGTGATGAAGGAGAGTAGCGCTTGTTCGCTGGGTTTGTACTTTTGTTTTGTGCTATGATATTCAGTCATCATTCAAAAACACTAATTTGCTGCAATATCTCAAATTTATAGAATAAAATAAGTACTTTGAGAAAGCAGGATACCAGGAAATCCAAAGGATGGAAAAATCGTGTAAAACACTTCCGACAAAGTAACATTCACATGCGAAAGAACTCAGGTAACATACATGCAAAGGACGCAAAGAAAATACCCAGTTGCAACGTTTGAACACCCGATTGTCATAAAAATTACAGATTACAACCCATTCCAAACAACGTTGACCAAAAAATGTCAGAAAGACGGAACCTTTCAGGGAAAAAACCAGGCTCAAGATAAGAGGAGGAACCACGAAACTTTACCACAAGCAAAGCTTCCAAATTTCTGCAGAAACAAATAACGAGAAGACCGGAGATTTCAAGGAAAATATAAACAAAAGACACTAAATACTCGAATGAATTTCTTTTCCAGCAACACAACAATGCAGGTAATATTTTTCCAGGCAGAGAGGAGGAAAAATATGATCCTCCCATGCTAAACCTAAAGCAACCAAAATATTTCAGGACAAAAAAAAACCCGCATTGCATCATTTCACAGTCAGAAGGCCAAAAATGAGAAACGAAGCAAACACATTTTCGGAAAAACTAGACAAGAACAGTGCCATACACCATGAAGTGCCATGAACAGCTAAAAAAAATTCTAACCTTACCAGTCACGGCAAAGGCGAGGAGAGACGCTAGACAAAACCCTAAAAGACTCGAACCCAGAGAATGAATTCGGAGAACAAGAAAGTGGAAACTATACTAGAGAGTGAGAGAGAAAGTGAGTGATCTCATGGCACCGCAAGGACTCTGTCAAATGACGAAGTAATGCTCTGAAGTGAAACTGCCTGCGGTGCGTCCAGTTAAGTGATCACGACCGTTGATGGACGAAGGGGAGTGCATTAACGGACGACGAGATCCGTCAGGAAGTTGAGCAAATGGATTTTAGATCTTCTCAAAATCCGCTCTTTCTTTCTCTATTTGAAATTAAAAAAAAAAAGGATTGCTCAATATAATAAATATTTTACAAATTACTACATAAATTTTAAATACTATTTTTTGACAAAAAATGTATTATAATAATATTTTATACAAGATTACATTTAAACTATTTATTTTTTAATTCAAAGGCGAAAAATGCGTTCAATGAAGTGGCCATCGGTACGTGGGAAAAGACTTTTTAGGATTTTACGTCATGTGTCGTCTCGGTTCGCGCGTCAGTCTCAACTGCTTAGATTGTATGACGATTTTGGATAGACACAATTCTGAAATTGATGAGATTGTCCCTGCCAGGTAGTGACTTCATTTTACAGAGGGGTGACGCGTGTGAGGGACAAAACTGGAAAGTTAAGGATAAAAGTGAAAACTGGGGGAAACACGGGAAGGCGGAGCACGGTTATAATGGCTGCGGGGCCCACATGCCATCATCCTTAACAAATTCGTTGGAATGGGATTTTTCAAATTTTAAAAATATTCAACCATGATCCACAAAGATCATTTCCTTTCTACTTTAATTTTTTCCCGCAATATCCGCATCCATATCATCTACGTATTATTTATTAATCAAATATTACATAGACAGTGTCAAAGATTAAAATATCCTAATGTATTTCTATGTCCAGCCCTTATTATAAATTTTAAATAATTAATTTATAAATAACAAATGATTAATTTAAATTAGTTTAAAATAATAAATAGATTAGAGATATATTTTTGTTTTCAAATATATCCTTATAATAAATAAAAAAAGATGAAAAAGAATGTATGAGAAAATATAATAAGAGAGAGTATAACAAATGAGAGAGAATAAATAATTAATGGCAAGGTTGAAAAAATTACATTAAATGCTAAAATAAACTTAAAATGAAACTTATAAAATGGATTACACTCTTTTCTAAAATTAAAACTTATAAATAGGACCTGAGAGAGTATTTGTATGTAATTTTACGTGTTATAAATTTCAATATCAATTTAAGATCTCAATATCAATTTAAAACTTATAACATATCATGAATATAATCTTCTAAGATTATGAAAAATGAGCCATGTTATTTTTATTTATAATTTATAAGTAAATAGTGTGATTTGTTAAAATTTTATATTATGTGTGTCAGTGTGTGCCTTATAAGATTCACCCCTTAAAATCATTAAGCACACCTCATCTAATCCGCCCCCATTTAATATGAACCAACCGCTTTCTCATATTCTTATCGTCAGAGTTATAGCAGCCAAGTGCTTTAATTTCCAAACATCCCTTAAAATTATCTGCTTGGGTCTGTCAAGACGTATGAAGTGATTTTCAAATTGATGGACCCCCAATTTTTAATATAAAAGTTAATTAGATATTTAATTTTGTTCTAAATATAATACTCTAATTTATTTTATTTCTAATATTTATCTATTTTGTTCCCAAATAATTTCTGTAGTAATTACACATATTAAAAAGTTTTAATGACAGGGTATTCCAATACATATCATTGATAGAGGTATATTAGGAAACATCTATTTATTACAGATAATTAACTTAATTAATCTTTTTAATATTTATAAATTAATTATTTAACTTTTATATTAATAATAAGAGGTGACAACATTGTATTCCTCCAGTGCTATATCCACCAACATGTAGCAGCAAATCATATCCCCACTTGTTGCTCCGCTCAAATTGTGCCAAAATCATTCCCTCCGATGCCATTAATAAAATGCAGCAGACCCTCATCCTACGTCTCACGCCTTGCACATATGTTATCACCTCTAAAAATATACCCTCCTAAACATCCCTTGAGAAATTTAGCTTACTTCTATCCCCAGCATCCATGAAATAATAGTCAACACACACGATCACAATTTAGGGTTCATTTGTATCTGCGTTTGCTTAGTATTTATAAACACTTTCATGTAAGTTGACGTAAAATTCTCTTTATATATTTATCTCGTATTCTGTAAATTATGATTGTAAAAATCGTTTTTAAGGATCAAATCACAGTTCCAAAGAAGCACTTAATAAGTCCTTTCGAAAAACAAAGGGGAAAAAAAAAAAGAATTGGACTATGTGAGTGAGGCCTTCAGCTATGGAAGAATTACAATAAGGTCCCAAACAAGGAAAACAATTAAAAAACAAGTCTCAGAAGTTGTCATTTTCATTATAGAACTTATTATTGTAAGCTATTGAGGTTGTTATTTAAACCTTTCGGTAATTATTTCATGGAACTGGTTGTAATTCCCCCTTCAACCATCACGTAATTCCCCCTTTTACACGTCCTTCGCAATACCTGTAAGCACAGGCTGCAAGGCTTTGCTAGCACATTCCAAGCAACCTTCCTGTAGAGAGCATCATTCGTATCTCTAATATCTCTTAAGGCCAAAACCACCAATCCTCTTCGGTGACCACTTGACCTCCAGCGCACTACAGACACCCTTCTATACACCTCAGATGTCTCTCAGATAAGATTCTTCTGCGTCCTTGCAACTTCATAGCACACATTCGCATTAAGATATAACATATACACTTGAAAATACCTCGAACATGATTTTCTTTAATAAAAAGATACTCCTCCGGTCCTTATTATAAGACCCCATTTGACTTTTTATTTGGTCCTAATTATAAGACCCCAATTCATTTTGTCTCTTATATTTATGCATTTTTTTCCAAGATAATCCTTCTAATAATGATTGTTTTAGCCAATATACTTAATTAGCAAGGATATTTTAGGAATGACAACACTTATTTATTATAAATAACCAACTTAACTTACTTCCTTAATCTCCTCAAATAAGTCAATTGGGTCTTATAATTAGGACCGGAGGAGTACATATGCTTGCAAAAAAAAAATGTTAGTCTTGTGTTCGTTAATCCTCTCCCATGAAATGCTGACAACATTTCCGTACATATATAAAATGTTACACATGACTCAATATCTGATTTGATTTGATAGGAACAATGTTGTGTATTAAAAAACTACAATATAATTAAAGTTATTTTGATAATATATTAAAAATCAATATAGTTAATTAAATAATAAAGAAAAATATAAAAAAATACCTTTTGAACTTCAGAATATCAAATCAGGAATTACTACAAAAATATATTGTCATTTGTTTTTTAAGTGTACTCAATTGCTAGTAAAATGTAGTAAACAAGACCAACTTAAAATTTTGAGATTCAAAAGGTATTTTTCTGGGATTTTTTCAGTAATAAAACTATAGCAAATACTTCTTTTACTTTCATTTTATTTGCTCTCTCTTTCTTAAATTCGACATTCCAGATTTAGAAGGTGTTTGGATACTCCAATAATTACTTTTCAAAAACATTTTTCCGCAAATCGAAGCAAACACCTCCACATATTTACTTCGTATACCATAAAAACACTTCTGAAACTATGGTTTTGATCTTACCCAAACACTCCCTTAGTTATGAACCCCTTCTTCAGCATCAATTCAGTAATTTTTTTAACGCATCATTGTCGTATTTATTTCCATTTATATTCTCATATTAAGTAAAATTTTTACTTTCAAAGATATTAAGATTAAGATCTTTCCACAATCATTTTAATTTTTACACTGGAATATCATTTAAAAATAATAGTGAAATAATGATGTTATCATTATAATATGTCGTAAAATTACTTCTTTTTTTATTTCTATTCTCAACGTAAGTAATGCTTTGGAAATTACAATAAGATTCCGCTTAAGAGAATTAAATACAAAAAGCTCCCTTGAAATTATCAAATTAATCTAAAGTCCAAGAAACACCTTTACAAGAAATTTTATTTATTTAATTACCAAATTATCGTTATCTTTTTTTTAAAGTACATATTAACAACTAAAAGTGTAGTCATCAACAACTTAAGGTGTAATGCTTAACAACTATTACAGCGGATATTAACAGCTCATGGGTTACATTTTTGTGATGCGTTGTGAAAATATGTTGTTAATATCTACCGCGATATATGTTAATCGTTACACCTTAAACTGTTAACGATTATACTTTTCAGTTGTCAATGCATACTTTAAAAAAAAGATAAAGGCAACTTGGTAATTAAATTAATAAAATTTTTTGCAATGATGTCCCTTAGACTTTAGATTAATTTGATATTTTTAAGGGACCTTTTTATATTTAATTCTCTTATATGAGACTTATTATTGTTGTTGATCTTATAAGCCTCCATCTCCATTGGGTTGATCGGACAGAACATGTAGGGCCTGTTTGGTTTGAGGGGGGAGGGGCGGAGGGGGGTTTTATCTTCACCTTGTTTGGTTTGATTAAAAAGGAGGGGAGGGGAGGGTATTTAATGATTCCTTGTTTGGTTCAAGGAGGGGAGGGGAGGGATAATAATAATCAATTTACCATTTTACCCTTACATATTAGTTTATGTTTTTTATTAATATATTATATAAATTAATTTACATCTTAATTTAAATTATATAATTTAATAAAAATTCAGTCTTATCATGTTAATATGTGTATTAAAAAATTGGTATAGTAATTTTTTATTCGAATTAATATAATAATATATTTAAAATAATCAAATTAACAAATTTTATATGCTTTAAGAAAAATGAAATTTTATTTTCTTTAGGCTATCTTTTTTTCCAGCTTTAAGATATATTTAATAAATAATATATTTATAAAAAACAATTAATTTTATAATATTATAATTTTTTATTTTTAAATAATTTTTATAATATATTTTTAATTATAATAATGTATATATATTTTTATTTTTTTTACTTAGGATAATATATTTTTTATTTGAAATAAATATTATAATAATATATTTTATAAGTAGAAGTGGAATATTAAAAAAACCATAAGAGTATAATGGTCCAAAATTTTGACTCCCCTCCAAAAACCCCCAATTTGGAGGGGAGCCAAAATGGGAGGAGGGAGGGGAGGGGAGGGGACATTTTAGCTCCCCTCCCCTCCAAAATTTGTAACCAAATGAGGGGAGGGGCTCATTTTCCCTCCCCTCCCTTCTTCTCCCTTCCAACCAAACACACCCGAAAAGTATTAATGTTAAAAGAGTAAACGCATGTTGTTTTTTTTTTGACCAGTTGAGTAAATGTATGCTTTAAACTTGGAAACTACTCTTTTAGTACTTAATATAAGACCTAATTTGAAAATTAATGTTAGCTTTATATGTAAAACCTATTTCATATGCTTATCAAATTTTTTTCAAATTAACTCAATTAATATTCTCTTAGTAATAGTCAAGTAGGAGAGGGAGAGAGGGAAATAATGAAGATGCTTGTGGTTTAAAAATATATATAATATTAACTAATTTAACTAATTTTTTAATCTACTCAAATTAATTAATTAGGTTATATATTAAAATGCTTAGAAAAAGAGCACTTAGGAGTTTTCAATATTGCATAGGATCCCAATTGAGGAGTACTTAAGGGTCTGTTTGGTATGGTGTGAAGGAAAATGAGAGGAGGAGATTAAAATTTTTTTAATAAGCTTGATTTTAAAAAATTGAAAAAGTGGAGTTAAAAATTTTTAGTTAATTTTTATTATTTTTTATATTACTTCTTTTATTTATTAAAATTTCAAAACCCTATTTTTTTAGATTTTTAAATAGAGCTCGTTAAAATTTATTTTAACTCCCCTGCTTTCTATTTCCCTAGCACCATATTTTTCTCGTACCAAACAATACATAAAGGGTTTGCACAAATTCAAATTCTACTTTCACTGCTTCTCAGTTCTCACTGAATTGGACCGGGAAACAAAAAATTTGCCATTCTCAGGCTGACAGCCTGGGTAAATCACTAATCTGTGTACTTTTGGACTTTGTAGAGACGAAAACGGTAGGAAATAATTGAGCATGAATCAAAGGATTGACTTTAAAAAGTACACCACGAACATACTTTACCTTCTAAGATTCCATTCTATTCTTATCCTCGTTCTTATTTTAATTTGATTTCAAATCTTTCTACTCAGTGAAAAGTGGCCTAAGCCACAGATCTGTCAAAGTGTGAATGGAGAATCTGGTTTACCAGCACTTTCTCTAATAATTAAAAAGAAAAACATGTTTTACTGTTTGTGATGATGTTCCCAAAGTGGATCTTGTCTTCCACGTTCTCATTTTCGAAGCTTCTCTTCATCTTCTTGGAGCATTATTATTGAATCAGAAGTCGTAAAGCGAACCCTAATAACAGTTGTACAGTTCAATTCAGATCACAGATACTTCAGCGATGGAAGCAGCACCTGCCTTCCTTTCCTTTTGGGTTTTGTTATGCTTTTCTCTACTTTTAGCTGTAATTAATCTCGTCAGTGCTAACTCCGAAGGCGACGCACTCTACACCCTTCGCCGCAGCTTGTACGATCCGAATAACGTGCTCCAGAGTTGGGATCCGACCCTTGTCAATCCTTGTACTTGGTTCCATGTCACCTGCAACCAGGACAACCAGGTCACTCGGGTGTATGTGCATCTATCCCCTGTCATTTTCCCCGCGTTTTCTTCCGTGCTTTTGTTCTGTGATGGATATGAATACATTCTTTGGTTGTTTGTTTCAATAGAAATAACTGAATTTCGGCTTTTTATGTTTAAAAGGTAGTAATGGGCACCATTCCTATGATTATAAGCAGTTTGTCTTAAGATTTGTTCATTAGTTGCTTTTTTCTTCGGGGCAGAATACGTCTGTTGATTGATTGTTGTAAATTTTGTATATTTTAGTGCACGTTAATGGTATATTCTGTCCTGACCAAAGAATTTATGGACTTAATTCTATTTCAGTCTCTGTATTGAATTACCTTATGCTGATAGCCTAGCGTGGCAAAGATTGATAACTTGTATATCAGGAATATATGGACTGGAGCAACCGTGAAATGTTGTTATGGAGGCAGAAAAAATAGAGAAGGACAGGGATGAAAACAAATGCGATGGATAATCTTCCTTCGTTGAGTCATAGAAGGGACTTCAAATGAAATCTCTCACCAAATTCCTCACCGGTCCCCTATCTTCCTTCGTCCTCTACTACATGATGGGAACACGCACAGCCCTGATCAAAGTAGATCCATAACAAACTTATTCTGCAATATGACATGATGGGACATATTAGCTATTTTGTTCCGGCTCAGCATCTTCTTGCTTCTTCCTTATCCTTTTCTATAGCTTGTCTTCCACCTGCTGGGGGGTATCGTGTACATTGCTGGATTTTTGTGGTCTGACTTAATAAAAGGGTTCCGTCTATTATAGATAAAACCATGAAACTAAGCATCATCAACTATATCATATATAGCATCATCAACTATATCATATATAAAATTTATGCATGAATATAATGACACATTTCTCAAACTCCATGCTATGTGCAGGGAATCATGTTTAATTATATGTAATTCTGCTATATCTATTCACTACGGAGTTGCTGCTTTATTTCTTTCTCTTCCTTTTGGGGTGTGGGGGTGGGGGAAGTGGACGGCACAATTGGACAAGTAAGGGCAGGTTCTTATGGGTAATCCAATCTTGTTAAGCCCTGAAGAGGCGACATCAACATGTGTTTTCTCCGAGTTATCGAAGTTCTCTGTGGTGTTACCCTGTTAAATGTTCAGGATCTTTGTATAATGAAACAAATCATTACGCCTTTTCTTTGCAACAAGAACATGTCTAGGATTGTTGACAAAAATCTCCTTTGATTCATTTGTGTATTGAGTTGCTGTCTATGCAATTTTAAGTAGCCAATGGATTGCTCGTTCGTTCAGTTTCATAATCTTTTTTATTGGAAGAGGAATACAACGTATTTAGTTGATTAAAACCTTTCTTTATTTTCTCTCTTCGTTGATGATTCTGTTGACGGTCTTATAATATTTTCTGCAGTGATCTTGGCAACTCAAACCTATCTGGATATTTGGTACCTGAACTTGGGAACCTAGAACATCTACAGTATCTGTATGTCTTCAAATCTGCGCTTACTCTTCTGTATTGGTGCTTTGACTTCAAATATGTGAAATGCCCTTGCAGAAATCATCAACACATTTTTTATAATTTTAACTATCTTTTGTTATGAATTAAATGAAGTTGACTCCAGAATACTTTACTCATACTGATGTAGTGAGCTTTATAAAAACAATATTCAAGGAACAATTCCTCCGGAGCTTGGGAACCTGAAGAACCTTATTAGCTTGGACTTGTATAACAACAACATATCAGGAACCATTCCTCCTTCATTGGGGAAGCTGAAGAATCTTGTCTTTCTGTAAGTATGATTAAATCTTTCATTGTTCTTAGAAGAATTATTTGATAGAATAGAATAGGTGATGTGGGACAGACTCGAGAAAATTTTGTGCTCAAGTGGAAGGTATGATGGAGTCCAGCTACCTTGCGTTGGCTTTTGGGTTCTATAGTTGTATTGTTAAGTTCATCTTGCAGAATGTAATTAATGGACTTGCTAAAGGATTGGGAGCTCTTTTGATCTAAAGTCTTTGTTTTTGGTTTTGATTTTTGTTGTTTGAAAATTCCTTCTCCTCCATAGTTGTATTACTTTCACTGCTCTCAATTAAATCAATATTTTCTTTGCAGGCGGCTGAATGACAACCGGTTAACTGGTCCAATCCCTAGGCAGCTTGCTGATGTTAAAAGCCTTAAAGTATTGTAAGTCATTGTTTTCTTTATGGTGCCATTTTATGGTGGTATTCTGAAGTAACACCCATGCACTCTAACTTTTCTCTTCAGGGATGTGTCCAACAATGATTTATGCGGAACAATTCCTATGGCAGGGCCATTTGAGCATATTCCATTGAATAAGTACGTTTCCAAATATATTTATCTTCTAATTCTTAACTATAATGCCGTTGTTTTCTTGAAGTGGAGCAATTCATGTCGCTTTGTATTAGTGTCTGTTGGTTGCAAATTGCAATGTGTTGCTTCAGCATTGAGATTGTTGATTGAGAATTTCAGATGCTATGGATGTCCTGGCTTTTGATTGTTAATATGCTTCCTGTCTGTTAGCAGCAGAACCATGCTCTGAAACTGCAAATTGGAAACTTGTGAAAGATGTTTTCAGTTTTTACACAAAATAACTGGTGGCATTTTTGTAATTTTGCATGGGTATATATGTAAAATAATTAAAGAAAATTAACTAATCTTGTCAAAATCAGAAGTCAAGTAGTATTAATGGCATTTATGTCTGGTTGATTCAGAAACAAAAGATGAATACCATTTTCACTTTATAAAACAAATGCGTTTTCTGAATAACTAATGTTTGCAAAGGAAAATAAAGAATCGAAATATGAAATTGTTTAGGCCCCAAATTTACCCTTACACTTCCTGCTGTATTCAGTCACCAAATGTACCCTTTGCAGTTTGCACATTGTAGACATCCTAACTGCAGGGCTCTTAATAAATCGTGAAGTTCATATCTGAATGTTGTGTAATATGCATAGTGCAGTGATAAAATGCATGATTATGCTAGTGCGCTTGGTGTTTCCTGTCTAATTTTCCCAATCAATTTATGAATTCTCGTTTATGGTTTTAGGCAAATGGGTTTATGTCTATTTGTCAATGGCTAAACCTGGTCTTCATGCTGCAGCTAATCGAAAATCAGATAATTAGATTAAAAACTGATGTTGGACAAGTGAAAGTATCCTTCTTCAGTCGCAAATATGTTACTGAAGTTGGAATAAATGTAACATGAATAATTAACCTGGAAAACAATATTGCATGAATAATTAATTTCCACATATCATGTCCCTTGCTGGCAGCCAGCTATGAATTGTATGATAGCGCTCTGGTGGAGACGATCAGATTGTTCTTCTTGTTTCTGTAACTTTTCGTTTGCTTTCATTGCTTTTTTTCTCCCCTGGCACACTGATTCTGAAAGCATGGGAACCTGAGTTTCTTCCTGTATATGGCAAAACTGTACTTTTAATTGTCAAAATTTATATAAAATTTTATTTTTGCCTCATAATTTTATAAAGTATCTTTTGTCCTTTAATCCTACCATCATTAGACTCAATTGATGATTTTTTGTGCCAATACTTAAGCTCAATATATCAGTATTTGAGAATGTTTTGTTAACATTTAAAATTTTAAGATCGGCATATTTTATTAAAAGTATTAGGATTAGACGAATGAAAAGGAATTGCATGAAATTAAGGACCAAAATAAAACCTTATGTGATGTTAAGGGACTAAAAGCACTATTAGCTGTTTGTTCTTCTTCCTTATCTATTCGCTAGAGGGGTCAATCTAAATCCTTCTTTGTTTGGGGTTCAATTCTGCAGCTTTGAGAATAACCCTCGGTTGGAAGGTCCGGAGTTGTTGGGACTTGCAAGTTATGAAACAAATTGCTCGTGACTAACAAAAAGCCTTGGGATCTGAATCTAAACTGAACTATACGTGTATTAGAAAATTAAATTGTGTTATCTTGTACTGTAATAGGCAGCTGAAAAAGTAGCTCCTGTTGTATGTAACTTTAATAATTGAAATGGCTTGTCTTGTGTAACTGTGTCATGATGTTTCTACCTATGTTTTGAGACATTAATTGCAACATAGGTGCTTATTGCTGATTTTATGGTGGGTATGATGTTATCATAGAGGAATTGTCAAGTTGATGGACTGATCTAATCATTGTAATATCAATATATATATATGTATATATATTAGAGTGAAGTTGATTGTTGAAATGTTTCTGCAGCCTTGTATATCATAACTATTCATTTTGAGTTTCTTATTCTTTGTTTCACATTAGTGTTGGTTTTCCTTGAATGATGACTACTTAGAAAGGTTTCTTGAGGATCTTGTTCAGCAGTTGCAAGTGAACTATCTTGTATCTTTTTCTTGACCAGGAACTATCTTATGTCTTTATTTTCAGATTTTTCAATCAAAATATGATAAATACGTAGTTCCACAAAAGCAACATTACTACTACTACTGTTGTTTTTACCGTAATTGTAAACTTGTTTGATGTGTTTTATGATGATTATTTTTTTATACGCAAGTTATCTGTACATGATCCAAAATTCAGGAAATATTTGTGGCCTCATGAGATATGCAACAAAATTTAGCATATTGATTCCTTTTCAAGAATCAGTACAATGTTTTAAAAAACTTTTCCAATTAATATCAATATCATTACAATCCATCACACAAGGGGAAAACATTTGTTTTCGAATTACTGCTGACATCATGTACATAAGTGTTTCAAATTAATTTTAATCAGTTAGCTTTATCTCTAGTTTCACAATTACCATTTAATTTTAGTTGCAAACAAATTTTAAAATGATAGAATACAAATGGGAATGAATCTATACAATTTTCACAACCAGAGTTGTTGATTGAGCTGAAATTGGAATTGAATATATCTACATAATGTTATACAAACAAAACTTGAAACAGAAAGAAACATCTTGTTTAGATCTTGTACAAGACAAGGAAAATATATACAGACTCTAAGGGTAAACATAAAGGAAAAAAATTAGGAATCATGAAGATGTGGCCATAGGCTCCGATTCATCTGCTTGCCATTTCCAGACAGTGAGCAGACCAGTGCCGTCTCCCGTGAAAAAGAGTCCACCAGGGCCTTCTTCTATTACTCTAATCTCTTGCTTTGAGAATAATCTTCCTCTTGCGGCAAACCTGACCAGAAAAAAACACCCCAGATCCTATCAAGGCCTGATATATATATATATATATATATATATTTATACAATATTAAAACCAAAAATAAAAATGGAAACATGAAGTCTACTCACGTTGGCATTTCGTACAGGCTAACTAAATGGTTGCTGCAGGAGCAAAACAGTATGGGTTTCCCTTTTGCATCAGTCATGCCAGTGATTCTAACCACACCCTATAATATAATATCACCAAAACTATACATTAGAATGATTTCTCACAATATAACATGCATATGAATCTCTACTGTTTATTGAAGTAAAACTCACACTTTCTTCTTGATGCGTGTACACTGCTGCCATAGTTGATTGTTCATGATCAGTTGAAGTCCAAAGCTTTACTGTGCCGTCCAAAGAACTTGAAAATAAGTATTTGTCCCAGAAAATAAGGGATGTCACTACATCATTGTGCCCTTTCAACGTCATGGTACATTGTAATGTGTTGAGGTCCCAAACCTGAAAAAAACAAGAAATCATTAAATCCTCTCAAATGAATTCAACAACAACATACTAACTCTGCTCTTTCAGTTGACTAATTTAGGAAGATTAATAAAGTTACTAACTTGAAAAAACTATGTACCTTGATGCTATGATCCACAGAACCTGAATATAACTTGTACCCAGGTCCACCAGTTAAGGAAACGACAGCTCTGGTGTGGCCGTTCAATGTTGCTACTGGTTTAAATGGAAAATTTGCTTCAGAAGTGAGTCTCCATGCATAAATAACACCATCCTATGACATGGAAACGTAGTATGAGATTATAATAAGAGAGAAGAGAACAAATATTAATGAAGTGAAAAGAACCTAGTAAAACCAATTACGTACCATAGCTCCAGTAAAAATTGTGTCGTTGCAAACAGCCATGGAAAGTACAGGACCCTTAGGTCCGTCAAGAGTGATCTCAGCAGCAGTCTGAATGTTCCATGCCTTCATATATAATAACCAAAACCACGTACAAGTTTAATTTCTGATTAATTAACCTAATGATCATATAAAAGATGAAAGACAAAACAAAAACACAATCATCATATGATCAAGAAGTTTAAGAGCTCAATTACCTTAACAGCATTCTTCAAACCAGCAAAAACCCATGAACCCATACTGATCAAACACCTTGCCTCTTCACCCAGATTTATCACATTAACACATTCACCCGTATGACAGTCCCATACCCGAAGTGTCCTATCGGTGCTACAAGAAAAGAGTTTGTCCGATCCAACTGGAAGTGTAATCCCAGTCATAATCTGTAATCATAATTCAAAGTTTAGTACTTGACCAAAAAGCTACCCCACCAATCCTTTATATATATAACAACTAAAAAGAGAATTGAACTCATTCCTAGATATAAAATCTACTCGAACAAAAAGTTACTGCATAATAAGATCCGGCAAAGAAACAAGATCAAGCATATGTACTGATATTGGCAAATAATGGAAGTCAAGTAGGTACCGTCTTGTGTTGGTGGAGCTTAGTGAGGATAGAAAGGCCATCGCCATAAAACCAAGAATGCAAGTTCCAACAGTGATCACCATGGACGCAGTTTCCATTGATCCAATATTTGCAAATTTGAGATGAATTGCCTTTGGGCTTAGAGGACCTTTTGCCGTCTGCTTCACATTTTTTGTTATTATGGGAGTAAGTGGACTGCCTCTTGCAGCGATAAGCATTATTATTACCAGAAGTGGACGGCATCCTGCATTGATAAGAAGTTTCATTGCTCACAAAACGAGTTTCCCTGTAAGAAGGAAACTCACTCCTCCTTACCACTCTTGCATTATTCATTCTGCAGCAATAAATTGGGATATAGGAATTAGTTGATATGACATGATATTAAGCAATTCATACTAATCTTACCCAGTATCATTATACAGTGGACCGCATGCTAACATTATAACTTTATAATGTCCCATCCAAATAATCTTTATGCAGCCAAATATTATATTATATTAATGTAAATTGGATTTGTTTTTGCTCCCAATTCTATATAATAACCTGAATTATGCATTTTATAAAATATGTAATATGTAATAACAAATGCTTGAAAAGGGCCTTACTGGGTAAGATATCAAAGGATCGGAGAATTACAATGATATTTCAAGGAAGGAAAATAATTATAAAACAAGTCCTTAAAGTTATTATTCTCTACTCTGAAACTTATCAATAGAAGCTGTTTAGGTTGTTATTGGACTCTTTAGTAATTATTTTCCTTCCTTAAGACTTGATGTAACTCTCCCTTTTAAAAACTGTCAAAATAATCCCAAAAGATAATTGCAGTTACAAAAGTCTACTGATTTTGATTGTCTCTAATTAAAACTTAAAAAAAATTTTCTCGTGTAATTCATTATTTTAAATGCTAATAATTTTAGAATTTTTAATTTTAATAAAATTAATGACTTAAGCATATCTTTTTACGGAGAATAGCTTAATAAAAGTCCGATGAACATGTGTGGCTGTCAGTTAATTACCAAGGCAAGCACTAAACTTTGACGATGATTGCACAAAAGAACAGAAAATAGATATTAAGGTTTAAGGTTTAGGATTTAGCGTTATCAAAGTTCTTAAACATATTTATCATATGCCGTGCAAAATTATTTATTTCACAACCAATCCAAAGAGTCTAAAATAATTCTACGCGAATTTGATCAAATAGAAGGCATAATTTTTGAAGTATTAATTGTGCGTTCAAGTATTTAATTGATAAGAACATTGACTTACCTTCACAACCGAATATCGCTCACTCTCTAATGTGACAATTCTTTGACTCTCTCTCTCTCTCTATTTTCTTCACGTAGCTCCTTCTGGCCTCCCCTGGTCCTCTTTTTATAGGAGCAGTATATTCGTAATGGCGAAGCAATTATTTTTTGAGTGATTGAAATCTTAACAAGAGATTTGATAAAATCCAGATTTCCTAATCAAATCTTCAGTTTGATCTCTATTATACAGTCATATTAAAATATTTTGAAGATAACGTGTAACCAATTAGATTTTATATACGTTGGTTTCCGAAAGTATATTTGATCTCTATAAGAGATTTGATAAAATTTATCCAACTTAATAGATGTGTTAAATCTTATATTTTTATATTTTCAATTTTTTAAGTTTTTAGTATGATTTTTGACAAAAAATATTTTTATTTATTTAAATCGAAATATTAACCTTAAATTCACTCAAATGACGGAATGAAGACTTAAAAAAAACACACAAATTAAATTAAAAAAACAAAACACTTTTATGTAGTATCTTTCTTTTCACCTGATTCGATTTTATTATTACTTTTAGCAATACATTTATATCTATCTACATATCTATATCTCCAGATAAAAACAGATACACTGGAAGTTATTAAGTGATCTCAAATCTATCCTTCTTAGAGAAAGAAATTTAATCTTGCATTTGATATGATTTTTAAGTTAAATGATTTGCCAACGTGTCTCTTCTAATCAAACTTCAAATTAAAACATCATATAGATTTTTTTTATTTCATATTAAATTATATATATATTGGTTCTGAAAATATATTTGGTCTCCATAAGAGATTTGATGAAGTTTATCCAATTATCCAACTATTTGTAGATTTGTTAAATCCTGCTTTATATTTTTATACTTTCCTTTTCACCTTGTATGCTTCAACTTTTTTTATTATTTTCATTAGCAATTAGCAATACATTTATACACACATATCACTGAAAGTTAAATGATGGCCACTCTATCCTCAGAGAAACGAAGACTTTAATCTTAAATTATTATAATTTTTAAGTTAAATGATCTACCAATGTATATCTCGTATAATCAAAGTTCAAAATAAAATATCATATAAAGTTTTTTGATATCATATAAATCATATTAACTATTTTCAGACATTTATAGCAATATATGCAGCCATATAGCCATATATTAAAGTAAAGATGATTGTCGAAATGTTTCTGCATCCATCTATATAATAACTGTTCATTCATTTTGAATTTCTCATCATTTCTTTCACATCATTTCAGCAGTTGCAAGCGAACTGTATCTTGTATCTATCTTTATTGTCACATTTTTCAATCACTTAGCTTTATGCAAGTTTCACTTTCATCATCTAATTTTATTTAGTTTCAACGAGGCTCATATCTAGTTTCTTTGCAAAAATTTTACAATGATACAATACAAATGGGAATGACTCTATATAATTTTCACAACCAGAATTGTTGATTGAGCTGAAATATTCTGAAATTGAATATATATGAATATAATGTTATACAAACAAAATTTGAAATACAAACATCTTGTTCAAGACGAGGAAGATATATACAAACTCTAAGGTTAAAAATAAGAAAATAAGATTGGGAATCATGAAGAAGTGGTCATAGGTTTTGATTGATCTGCTAGCCATTTCCAGACAGTGAGCAAACCAGTGCCGTCTCCCATGAAAAAGAGTCCTCCAAGGCCTTCTTCTATTACTCTAATCTCTTGTTTTGAGAATAATCTTCCTCTTGCAGCAAAGCTAACCAGAAAAAACACACCAGATCATATCAAGGCCTGATATATATAACACTTGCAATATTAAAACCAAAATAAAAATGGGAACATGAAGTTTACTCACGTTGGCATTTCGTACAGGCGAACTGAATGGTTTTTTAAGTTAAATGATTTGCCAACGTGTCTCTTCTAATCAAACTTCAAATTAAAACATCATATAGAATTTTTTTTATTTCATATTAAATTATATATATTGGTTCTGAAAATATATTTGGGTCTGTAGGAGATTTGATGAAGTTTATCCAAGTATCCAACTATTTGTAGATTTGTTAAATCCTGCTTTATATTTTTATATTTTCCTTTTCACCTTGCATGCTTCAACTTTTTTATTATTTTCATTGGCAAATTAGCAATACATTTATACACACATATCACTGACCCTCTGTTTGGATAGGAAGAAAAGTTGAGAGGAAAGAAAATGAGAGGAGAGAAAATGGAAAGAAGAGAAAATTAGAGAAAAAATATTAGCACATCTTATGTTTGGATGGACAAGAGAAAACAGAAATGAAAGAAAATAAGTAAATGTATGAATGACTAAAATACCCTTTTTGTTATATCAAAACATATTTTGATTAAGATTATCATGTTACTTGATTAAGATATATTATCATGTTATTATATTTTAATATCAAATAATTTTGTAAAAAAAGAAAAAAAATAATATTTTGTGTAATGTAATACTAAAAAAACCAAAACAACAATTCTACTTGTTTTTCCTTTCATTTCATTTTAGAAGGATTTTTGCAATTTTAGTTATTTTATTTTTCAATCAAGCAAACACAGAAGAAGGATTGATAATAATAAATAAAGTGCAAAAATAAAAAAAATAAATAAGTATTATTTTGCTGAAAAAAATATGTTTTCTTCTTATTTTCTCTCCAAATATGTAGAGAAAAGCTGAGAGGAAAATAGAATGTGGGATTCACCTCATTTTCTTCCAACTTTTCTTTCCTCATCCAAACAGGAAAAAAATTACTTCTCTCTCCATTTTCCTTCCTAGTTTTCTTTCCTCCTTCATTTTCTCTCCATCCAAACAAAGTGTGAAAGTTATATGATCGCTACTCTATCCTCCCCAGAGAAAAGAAGACTTTAATCTTAAATTATTATAATTTTTAAGTTAAATGATCTACCACTGTATATCTCGTATAATCAAGGTTCAAAATAAAATATCATATAAAGTTTTTTGATATCATATAAATCATATTAACTATTTTCAGACATTTATAGCAATATATGCAGCCATATAGCCATATATTAAAGTAAAGATGATTGTCGAAATGTTTCTGCATCCATCTATATAATAACTGTTCATTCATTTTGAATTTCTCATCATTTCTTTCGCATCATTTCAGCAGTTGCAAGCGAACTGTATCTTGTATCTATCTTTATTGTCACATTTTTCAATCACTCAGCTTTATCACAAGTTTCACTTTTATCATCTAATTTTATTTATTTTCAACGAGGCTCATGTCTAATTTCTTATACTCATTTAGTTGTGCAAAAATTTTACAATGACACAATACAAATGGGAATGAATCTATATAATTTTCACAACCAGAATCGTTGATTGAGCTGAAACATTTTGAAATTCAATATATATGTATATAATGTTATACAAACAAAATTTGAAATACAAACATCTTGTTCAAGACGAGGAAGATATATACAAACTCTAAGGTTAAAAATAAGAAAATAAGATTGGGAATCATGAAGAAGTGGTCATAGGTTCCGATTGATCTGCTAGCCATTTCCAGACAGTGAGCAAACTAGTGCCATCTCCAGTGAAAAAGAGTCCTCCAAGGCCTTCTTCTATTACTCTAATCTCTTATTTTGAGAATAATCTTCCTCTTGCAGCAAAGCTAACCAGAAAAAATACACCAAATCATATCAAGGCCTGATATACATAACACTTGCAATATTAAAACCAAAATAAAAATGGGAACATGAAGTTTACTCACGTTGGCATTTCGTACAGGCGAACTGAATGGTTGCTGCAGGAGCAAAACAATATGGGTTTCCCTTTTGCATCAATCATGCCATTGATTCTAACCAAACCCTATAATATAATATCACCAAAGCTATACATTAGAATGAATTCTCACAATATAACATGCAGATGAATCTCTACTGTTTATTGAAGTAAAACTCACAGTTTCTTCTTGTTGCGTACACTACCTCCAAAGTCGATTGTTCGTGAGTTGAAGTCCAAAGCTTTACTGTGCCGTCCAATGAGCTTGAGAACAAGTGTTTGTCCCAGAAAACAAGGGATGTCAGTACATTAGTGACCTTTTAACGTCATGGTACTTGTAATGTGTTGGGGTCCCAAACCTGGAAAAAAAAAAAAAAGAAATCATTAAATCCTCTCAAATAAATTCAACAAACATAATATCACATATCCTTAACAAAGCCACTACATGGAATTAATAACTACATACTTCTTGGGTCCTTAATATAGAACTTAATTGTTAAGTTGATTTAGGTTCTAAATATACAATTTATTTCTCATATATTTATCAATTTTTTTCTATATTACCCTTATGGACATTTTCTCACTATAATCAAACAGGAAAGGGAAGAAAGATATTAAGGAAGACGATTATGGTATTTTAAGAAAAATATGTTATATTTCTTACAATTAACTAACTTACTTAATTATCTTAATCTAATCAAATTAATTAAATAGGTTTTATGTTAAAGACCGGAGGAGTACCTGGATGCTATGATCCACAGAACCTGAATACAACTTGTCTCTAGGACCACCAGTTAAGGAAACAACAGCTCTGGTGTGGCCATTTAACGTTGCCAATGGTTTAAATGGAAAATTTGCTTCAGAAGCGAGTCTCCATGCATCAATAACTGCATCCTGGTACACGAAAGTGAAGTGAACATATTAGATTAGATATCAAAGACATATAATATATTAAATCAACTGAGAACAACTTAGTAATACATTTAGCAAACAGTTAGGTACCATTGCTCCAGCAAAAGTTGTCTCGTTGCAAACAGCCATGGGAAGTACAGGACCCTTGGGTCCCTCTAGACTGATCTCAGCAGCCGTCTGAATGTTCCATGGCTTCGTATATAATAACCACAACCACGTATATATTTAATTTCTGATTAATTAACCTAATGATCATATAAAGGATGAAAGACAAAACAAAAACACAATCATCATATGATCAAGAAGTTTAAGAGCTTAATTACCTTAACAGCATTCTTCAAACCAGCCAAAAAACCCATGAACCCATACTGATCAAACACCTTGCTTCTTCGCCCAAATTTATGACATTAACACATTCACCCGTATGACAGTCCCATACCCGAAGTGTCTCATTAGTGCTACAAGAAAAGAGTTTGTCCGATCCAACTGAAAGTGCAATCCCAGTCACAATCTGCAATCATAATTCAAAGTTTAGTACTGAACCGGGAGGGAAAAAAAATCCCTCTAATCCCTATTATAAGAACTAGTTCGGGGAATAATGGAAGTCAAGTAAGTACCGTTTTGTGTTGATGAAGCTTAGTGAGAACAGAAAGGCCATCGCCACGAAACAGGAATGCAAGTTCCAACAGCGATCACCATGAACACAGTTTCCATTGATCCAATGTTTGCAAATTTGAGATGAATTTCCTTTGGGCTTAGAGGATCTTATGCCATCTACTTGACTCTTGTCATTATTATTAAGAGGGTAAGGGGACTGCCTCTTGCATTGATAAGAAGTTTGATTGGGCACAAACTTGCAGGGCTTATTGGTGCGTTGCCCTGCAAGCCAATGGTTGGAATTGTCCCTCCAAGAGGGAACCCCATTCCTTGTATTCATTCTATGACAGATTAGAATTATTAGAACATCTCAAGTCAACTAGTCATTTATTTTTCAAAAAAATCATAAAAATATTTAGGGAAAATAATTTGAAAGTCCTTGTAGTTTACTTTCATTTTGAATCAGGTCCTTCTATTTTTTTTTTCTTTTTATTGGATCCTTATATTTTTTACAGTTACATCTGTTGGTCCTTGAGGGTTAAATCTGTAAATAAACACTAACACCGTTAATAATTCCCGTTGGGCACCTCTATGAAATATCACACTCTCTCTCCCCCCCCCCCATAAACCCAGTTCCTGCAAACTCTACTCTCTCATGCCCTCATCCCTAAGACCGTCTCTTTCCCCACCATTCTCTTAGCCTCTAAATGACTTGCCATTCCTTTCCAGCTCTCCATAACACCTTTCCTTGCCTCAGTCACGAAGTCACCGCGATCCTCTTCAACCATCCTCACGGTCACGTTTCCTTCACCATCCAACTCGACCCCTGTCAGACAATTATGTAACAGAATAACATGAAAGAAAACGATAGTCTAGAAACTTGGAAGAGCTTAGAGTGAGGAATACACTTAGAGAATGATGAAAAAAAGAGGCACCTTTGAGCTCAATATATGTAGACATAAAAAGTAGCACGGGATATGATTTCAAGTCAAGTCATATATCATCCTTATTTGTAGAATTACATACTACTATATATATAGATACATGAAGAGAATCAAAGTGTTAGTAGGAGCATGTATTATATATAGCATGGTCGCATTGAGGAAGCAATTGACAACTATATATGCAGAGGCTATATGAATGAAAAATGAAGGATGGCCTCCCCTGTTTTAGTACTAAAAACAGAGGCATTTTCCATATCTTATTAAAATGTTGTTTGTAGCGTATGGAATTTTGTTGTAGACTAGTTTTAGGTGACTCATATTATTCATTATCATTCTTTGTTTGTAGAAGCATCCCAACAACCATTAACGCCGGCGACATGGTGACACCGTTATCACCATCCACTGCAGCGGTGTTTCTTTCTTTTAAACCAGCTAAGAAGTGGGTCAAAATTCTCTCCATACAAGTTACTTTGTAGATTGTTTCCTTAAGTATGAATAGCTCAGCATGAGAAGATCAACTTGTGTGGCTTCTTTAAGCTGCAGTCCTATCTTCTCTAATGCATTTCTGCCCGATTTGAAAAATCCAATATGTTGGCCATTTGCAGTAATCCAAAAAGATACCTAGTTGTTGTGAAGGACCCAAGGCTCTTCTGTAGGGGCAGATTGGAGAGTATAAAACTCTAGCAGCTTTTTTTGTTCAGCCTCTACAGCTACAGACCAGGACGATGATGATGACGACATTAGCGACCTTCGACTTGGAAATAAAGCACTTGGAACGTAATTCTTTGCATAATACATGAAGCGGCTCTCTATGTATCTGGGGTGACATGAGCGAATGAAAGACGAGAGCTTGCTTATATATGGTGTTATGGCAGAAGGAGATTTTCAGACATTGCTAACAGGAAGTTATTAACGGTGTTGATATTTATTTGACAGATTTAACTATTAGGGACTAACGGACTTAACGGTAAAAACTTAAAGGATCTGATAAAAAGAAAAAAAAAAAAAGGATCTGATTCAAATTGAACAAAACTGTAAGGATCTATAGATGATTTTTCCCAAATATTTAAATGGGATTTTTGATCCAAACCAGTGTATAATTAGCCTGAACTATGTACTTTATAAAATAGGTAATAACAAATGCTTGAAAAGGCCAGCGTAAACATCACTATTTGTTGTTGTTGTATATGACATCTATTTAACTTTTAATTTGTCATAACTCTTAAACATCTAGTTAAATAAACAATAGTTCCTCTAATCCCCATTATAAGAAACTACTTATTAAAACTGAGTGGTCCGTGGTCCCTATTATATAGGCTATTATAAGTAGGATATTAATTACGTTTTTTCACGATTGCCTCTATCTTAATAGAATTTTTTTTTTCATTTTCCAAGATGCAATTCATTTGTTCGAATGTAGATAAATTTAAAACATCTATTTAGGTGTTATAAAAAAAATATCTATTTAGGTTACACAAAATAGAGACAGTTCATAAAACAGGGTTAGAACCTAGATTAAGTGTCTGTTTGGGTTAGTGTTTGCTGGCCCAAACACAGCTATAAGTACATTAAGCCCGATTACAATATTATGGGCTGTTTGGAAGGGCTGTGAGGGGATCTAATATGGAACCAAAAGCTGGCAGTAAACGTGGCTTTTGGAGAAGCTGATTTTAAGAACTTATAGTGTTGGAAAAGTGAAGAGAGAAAAAAAAATGTGGGTCCCATTTATGTGTTTCAGAAGAAGAAGAAGAAGAAAGGCATATTTTTGTGTTATAATATGAATTTTGATCAAGAGAAATAAAATGCAAATGGTAAGTGCGTATTAGTTATTAGTTCACGTTTATTTCTTTTCTTTTCTTTTTGTAAAATTAATTCACTTATTAACATTCACTTTTTCATATTAATTTAATTAAATTCATTGTATTATGTAAAATTATTTTTTTAATCATGTTTTATTATTTATTAAAACTTATAACTATTTTAATAATTTTACAAACAAACTTACTTTTACTTAATTATAATCCAAACAACTTTTACCGATCTCACTTTTACAAAGTAACTTTTTTAAATTGCAATTCAAATACGATTCACCTTATCCAATTTAACTTTTACTCAATCTTACCTTTTTAAAAGTCAGATCGGAAATAAGTTACTTTTTCCACTGTCAATCCAAACGGATCCTAAATAGACTAAAAAAGTTATTCGGTTCATTTAGAAAAGAGTGTTTGTATATGAACAAAACTCTTGTAACATATTTATTTCATAGTGTGTGAACTGTGAAATCAAATTTCAACAAATAATTCAAACAGGCCAATTTTAAGCGAATTTGATCCGAATAGAAAGCAGAATTTTTGAAGTATTAATTGCGCGTTCGAGTGTTTAATTAATAAGAACGTTGACGTACCTTTACAACCGAATATCTCTCTAATGTGACACTTCTTTAATGTTTTCTTTCTTTAACATGACAATTCTTTAATGTTCTCTCTCTCTCTAATGTGACAATTCTTTAATGGCCTCCTCGGCCCCTTTTTATAGACAGCAGTATCCGCATGGCAAGAGATATGAAAAATTCAGATTTCCCAATCAAATCTTCTGTTTTATTTTTATTATTCAATCTTTTTAAAATATTTTAAAGATAGCTTTCAACCAATTAGAATTTATATATATTAGTCCTGAAA
>NW_021635178.1:0-54613 GCF_004799145.2 Neltuma alba
TTTTTACTGTTTGTGATGATGTTCCCAAAGTGGATCTTGTCTTCCACTTCTCATTTTCGAAGCTTCTCTTCATCTTCTTGGAGCATTATTATTGAATCAGAAGTCGTAAAGCGAACCCTAATAACAGTTGTACAGTTCAATTCAGATCACAGATACTTCAGCGATGGAAGCAGCACCTGCCTTCCTTTCCTTTTGGGTTTTGTTATGCTTTTCTCTACTTTAGCTGTAATTAATCTCGTCAGTGCTAACTCCGAAGGCGACGCACTCTACACCCTTCGCCGCAGCTTGTACGATCCGAATAACGTGCTCCAGAGTTGGGATCCGACCCTTGTCAATCCTTGTACTTGGTTCCATGTCACCTGCAACCAGGACAACCAGGTCACTCGGGTGTATGTGCATCTATCCCCTGTCATTTTCCCCGCGTTTTCTTCCGTGCTTTTGTTCTGTGATGGATATGAATACATTTTTTGGTTGTTTGTTTCAATAGAAATAACTGAATTTCGGCTTTTTATGTTTAAAAGGTAGTAATGGGCACCATTCCTATGATTATAAGCAGTTTGTCTTAAGATTTGTTCATTAGTTGCTTTTTCTTCGGGCAGAATACGTCTGTTGATTGATTGTTGTAAATTTTGTATATTTTAGTGCACGTTAATGGTATATTCTGTCCTGACCAAAGAATTTATGGACTTAATTCTATTTCAGTCTCTGTATTGAATTACCTTATGCTGATAGCCTAGCGTGGCAAAGATTGATAACTTGTATATCAGGAATATATGGACTGGAGCAACCGTGAAATGTTGTTATGGAGGCAGAAAAAATAGAGAAGGACAGGGATGAAAACAAATGCGATGGATAATCTTCCTTCGTTGAGTCATAGAAGGGACTTCAAATGAAATCTCTCACCAAATTCCTCACCGGTCCCCTATCTTCCTTCGTCCTCTACTACATGATGGGAACACGCACAGCCCTGATCAAAGTAGATCCATAACAAACTTATTCTGCAATATGACATGATGGGACATATTAGCTATTTTGTTCCGGCTCAGCATCTTCTTGCTTCTTCCTTATCCTTTTCTATAGCTTGTCTTCCACCTGCTGGGGGTATCGTGTACATTGCTGGATTTTTGTGGTCTGACTTAATAAAAGGGTTCCGTCTATTATAGATAAAACCATGAAACTAAGCATCATCAACTATATCATATATAGCATCATCAACTATATCATATATAAAATTTATGCATGAATATAATGACACATTTCTCAAACTCCATGCTATGTGCAGGGAATCATGTTTAATTATATGTAATTCTGCTATATCTATTCACTACGGAGTTGCTGCTTTATTTCTTTCTCTTCCTTTTGGGGTGTGGGGGTGGGGGAAGTGGACGGCACAATTGGACAAGTAAGGGCAGGTTCTATGGGTAATCCAATCTTGTTAAGCCTGAAGAGGCGACATCAACATGTGTTTTCTCCGAGTTATCGAAGTTCTCTGTGGTGTTACCCTGTTAAATGTTCAGGATCTTTGTATAATGAAACAAATCATTACGCCTTTTCTTTGCAACAAGAACATGTCTAGGATTGTTGACAAAAATCTCCTTTGATTCATTTGTGTATTGAGTTGCTGTCTATGCAATTTTAAGTAGCCAATGGATTGCTCGTTCGTTCAGTTTCATAATCTTTTTTATTGGAAGAGGAATACAACGTATTTAGTTGATTAAAACCTTTCTTTATTTTCTCTCTTCGTTGATGATTCTGTTGATGGTCTTATAATATTTTCTGCAGTGATCTTGGCAACTCAAACCTATCTGGACATTTGGTACCTGAACTTGGGAACCTAGAACATCTACAGTATCTGTATGTCTTCAAATCTGCGCTTACTCTTCTGTATTGGTGCTTTGACTTCAAATATGTGAAATGCCCTTGCAGAAATCATCAACACATTTTTTATAATTTTAACTATCTTTTGTTATGAATTAAATGAAGTTGACTCCAGAATACTTTACTCATACTGATGTAGTGAGCTTTATAAAAACAATATTCAAGGAACAATTCCTCCGGAGCTTGGGAACCTGAAGAACCTTATTAGCTTGGACTTGTATAACAACAACATATCAGGAACCATTCCTCCTTCATTGGGGAAGCTGAAGAATCTTGTCTTTCTGTAAGTATGATTAAATCTTTCATTGTTCTTAGAAGAATTATTTGATAGAATAGAATAGGTGATGTGGGACAGACTCGAGAAAATTTTGTGCTCAAGTGGAAGGTATGATGGAGTCCAACTACCTTGCGTTGGCTTTTGGGTTCTATAGTTGTATTGTTAAGTTCATCTTGCAGAATGTAATTAATGGACTTGCTAAAGGATTGGGAGCTCTTTTGATCTAAAGTCTTTGTTTTTGGTTTTGATTTTTGTTGTTTGAAAATTCCTTGTCCTCCATAGTTGTATTACTTTCACTGCTCTCAATAAATCAATATTTTCTTTGCAGGCGGCTGAATGACAACTGGTTAACTGGTCCAATCCCTAGGCGGCTTGCTGATGTTAAAAGCCTTAAAGTATTGTAAGTCATTGTTTTCTTTATGGTGCCATTTTATGGTGGTATTCTGAAGTAACACCCATGCACTCTAACTTTTCTCTTCAGGGATGTGTCCAACAATGATTTATGCGGAACAATTCCTATGGCAGGGCCATTTGAGCATATTCCATTGAATAAGTACGTTTCCAAATATATTTATCTTCTAATTCTTAACTATAATGCCGTTGTTTTCTTGAAGTGGAGCAATTCATGTCGCTTTGTATTAGTGTCTGTTGGTTGCAAATTGCAATGTGTTGCTTCAGCATTGAGATTGTTGATTGAGAATTTCAGATGCTATGGATGTCCTGGCTTTTGATTGTTAATATGCTTCCTGTCTGTTAGCAGCAGAACCATGCTCTGAAACTGCAAATTGGAAACTTGTGAAAGATGTTTTCAGTTTTTACACAAAATAACTGGTGGCATTTTTGTAATTTTGCATGGGTATATATGTAAAATAATTAAAGAAAATTAACTAATCTTGTCAAAATCAGAAGTCAAGTAGTATTAATGGCATTTATGTCTGGTTGATTCAGAAACAAAAGATGAATACCATTTTCACTTTATAAAACAAATGCGTTTTCTGAATAACTAATGTTTGCAAAGGAAAATAAAGAATCGAAATATGAAATTGTTTAGGCCCCAAATTTACCCTTACACTTCCTGCTGTATTCAGTCACCAAATGTACCCTTTGCAGTTTGCACATTGTAGACATCCTAACTGCAGGGCTCTTAATAAATCGTGAAGTTCATATCTGAATGTTGTGTAATATGCATAGTGCAGTGATAAAATGCATGATTATGCTAGTGCGCTTGGTGTTTCCTGTCTAATTTTCCCAATCAATTTATGAATTCTCGTTTATGGTTTTAGGCAAATGGGTTTATGTCTATTTGTCAATGGCTAAACCTGGTCTTCATGCTGCAGCTAATCGAAAATCAGATAATTAGATTAAAAACTGATGTTGGACAAGTGAAAGTATCCTTCTTCAGTCGCAAATATGTTACTGAAGTTGGAATAAATGTAACATGAATAATTAACCTGGAAAACAATATTGCATGAATAATTAATTTCCACATATCATGTCCCTTGCTGGCAGCCAGCTATGAATTGTATGATAGCGCTCTGGTGGAGACGATCAGATTGTTCTTCTTGTTTCTGTAACTTTTCATTTGCTTTCATTGCTTTTTTTCTCCCCTGGCACACTGATTCTGAAAGCATGGGAACCTGAGTTTCTTCCTGTATATGGCAAAACTGTACTTTTAATTGTCAAAATTTATATAAAATTTTATTTTGCCTCATAATTTTATAAAGTATCTTTTGTCCTTTAATCCTACCATCATTAGACTCAATTGATGATTTTTTGTGCCAATACTTAAGCTCAATATATCAGTATTTGAGAATGTTTTGTCAACATTTAAAATTTTAAGATCGGCATATTTTATTAAAAGTATTAGGATTAGACGAATGAAAAGGAATTGCATGAAATTAAGGACCAAAATAAAACCTTATGTGATGTCAAGGGACTAAAAGCACTATTAGCTGTTTGTTCTTCTTCCTTATCTATTCGCTAGAGGGGTCAATCTAAATCCTTCTTTGTTTGGGGTTCAATTCTGCAGCTTTGAGAATAACCCTCGGTTGGAAGGTCCGGAGTTGTTGGGACTTGCAAGTTATGAAACAAATTGCTCGTGAATAACAAAAAGCCTTGGGATCTGAATCTAAACTGAACTATACGTGTATTAGAAAATTAAATTGTGTTATCTTGTACTGTAATAGGCAGCTGAAAAAGTAGCTCCTGTTGTATGTAACTTTAATAATTGAAATGGCTTGTCTTGTGTAACTGTGTCATGATGTTTCTACCTATGTTTTGAGACATTAATTGCAACATAGGTGCTTATTGCTGATTTTATGGTGGGTATGATGTTATCATAGAGGAATTGTCAAGTTGATGGACTGATCTAATCATTGTAATATCAATATATATATGTATATATATTAGAGTGAAGTTGATTGTTGAAATGTTTCTGCAGCCTTGTATATCATAACTATTCATTTTGAGTTTCTTATTCTTTGTTTCACATTAGTGTTGGTTTTCCTTGAATGATGATTACTTAGAAAGGTTTCTTGAGGATCTTGTTCAGCAGTTGCAAGTGAACTATCTTGTATCTTTTTCTTGACCAGGAACTATCTTATGTCTTTATTTTCAGATTTTTCAATCAAAATATGATAAATACGTAGTTCCACAAAAGCAACATTACTACTACTACTGTTGTTTTTACCGTAATTGTAAACTTGTTTGATGTGTTTTATGATGATTATTTTTTATACGCAAGTTATCTGTACATGATCTAAAATTCAGGAAATATTTGTGGCCTCATGAGATATGCAACAAAATTTAGCATATTGATTCCTTTTCAAGAATCAGTACAATGTTTTAAAAAACTTTTCCAATTAATATCAATATCATTACAATCCATCACACAAGGGGAAAACATTTGTTTTCGAATTACTGCTGACATCATGTACATAAGTGTTTCAAATTAATTTTAATCAGTTAGCTTTATCTCTAGTTTCACAATTACCATTTAATTTTAGTTGCAAACAAATTTTAAAATGATAGAATACAAATGGGAATGAATCTATACAATTTTCACAACCAGAGTTGTTGATTGAGCTGAAATTGGAATTGAATATATCTACATAATGTTATACAAACAAAACTTGAAACAGAAAGAAACATCTTGTTTAGATCTTGTACAAGACAAGGAAAATATATACAGACTCTAAGGGTAAACATAAAGGAAAAAAATTAGGAATCATGAAGATGTGGCCATAGGCTCCGATTCATCTGCTTGCCATTTCCAGACAGTGAGCAGACCAGTGCCGTCTCCCGTGAAAAAGAGTCCACCAGGGCCTTCTTCTATTACTCTAATCTCTTGCTTTGAGAATAATCTTCCTCTTGCGGCAAACCTGACCAGAAAAAACACCCCAGATCCTATCAAGGCCTGATATATATATATATATATATATATATTTATACAATATTAAAACCAAAAATAAAAATGGAAACATGAAGTCTACTCACGTTGGCATTTCGTACAGGCTAACTAAATGGTTGCTGCAGGAGCAAAACAGTATGGGTTTCCCTTTTGCATCAGTCATGCCAGTGATTCTAACCACACCCTATAATATAATATCACCAAAACTATACATTAGAATGATTTCTCACAATATAACATGCATATGAATCTCTACTGTTTATTGAAGTAAAACTCACACTTTCTTCTTGATGCGTGTACACTGCTGCCATAGTTGATTGTTCATGATCAGTTGAAGTCCAAAGCTTTACTGTGCCGTCCAAAGAACTTGAAAATAAGTATTTGTCCCAGAAAATAAGGGATGTCACTACATCATTGTGCCCTTTCAACGTCATGGTACATTGTAATGTGTTGAGGTCCCAAACCTGAAAAAAACAAGAAATCATTAAATCCTCTCAAATGAATTCAACAACAACATACTAACTCTGCTCTTTCAGTTGACTAATTTAGGAAGATTAATAAAGTTACTAACTTGAAAAAACTATGTACCTTGATGCTATGATCCACAGAACCTGAATATAACTTGTACCCAGGTCCACCAGTTAAGGAAACGACAGCTCTGGTGTGGCCGTTCAATGTTGCTACTGGTTTAAATGGAAAATTTGCTTCAGAAGTGAGTCTCCATGCATAAATAACACCATCCTATGACATGGAAACGTAGTATGAGATTATAATAAGAGAGAAGAGAACAAATATTAATGAAGTGAAAAGAACCTAGTAAAACCAATTACGTACCATAGCTCCAGTAAAAATTGTGTCGTTGCAAACAGCCATGGAAAGTACAGGACCCTTAGGTCCGTCAAGAGTGATCTCAGCAGCAGTCTGAATGTTCCATGCCTTCATATATAATAACCAAAACCACGTACAAGTTTAATTTCTGATTAATTAACCTAATGATCATATAAAAGATGAAAGACAAAACAAAAACACAATCATCATATGATCAAGAAGTTTAAGAGCTCAATTACCTTAACAGCATTCTTCAAACCAGCAAAAACCCATGAACCCATACTGATCAAACACCTTGCCTCTTCACCCAGATTTATCACATTAACACATTCACCCGTATGACAGTCCCATACCCGAAGTGTCCTATCGGTGCTACAAGAAAAGAGTTTGTCCGATCCAACTGGAAGTGTAATCCCAGTCATAATCTGTAATCATAATTCAAAGTTTAGTACTTGACCAAAAAGCTACCCCACCAATCCTTTATATATATAACAACTAAAAAGAGAATTGAACTCATTCCTAGATATAAAATCTACTCGAACAAAAAGTTACTGCATAATAAGATCCGGCAAAGAAACAAGATCAAGCATATGTACTGATATTGGCAAATAATGGAAGTCAAGTAGGTACCGTCTTGTGTTGGTGGAGCTTAGTGAGGATAGAAAGGCCATCGCCATAAAACCAAGAATGCAAGTTCCAACAGTGATCACCATGGACGCAGTTTCCATTGATCCAATATTTGCAAATTTGAGATGAATTGCCTTTGGGCTTAGAGGACCTTTTGCCGTCTGCTTCACATTTTTTGTTATTATGGGAGTAAGTGGACTGCCTCTTGCAGCGATAAGCATTATTATTACCAGAAGTGGACGGCATCCTGCATTGATAAGAAGTTTCATTGCTCACAAAACGAGTTTCCCTGTAAGAAGGAAACTCACTCCTCCTTACCACTCTTGCATTATTCATTCTGCAGCAATAAATTGGGATATAGGAATTAGTTGATATGACATGATATTAAGCAATTCATACTAATCTTACCCAGTATCATTATACAGTGGACCGCATGCTAACATTATAACTTTATAATGTCCCATCCAAATAATCTTTATGCAGCCAAATATTATATTATATTAATGTAAATTGGATTTGTTTTTGCTCCCAATTCTATATAATAACCTGAATTATGCATTTTATAAAATATGTAATATGTAATAACAAATGCTTGAAAAGGGCCTTACTGGGTAAGATATCAAAGGATCGGAGAATTACAATGATATTTCAAGGAAGGAAAATAATTATAAAACAAGTCCTTAAAGTTATTATTCTCTACTCTGAAACTTATCAATAGAAGCTGTTTAGGTTGTTATTGGACTCTTTAGTAATTATTTTCTTCCTTAAGACTTGATGTAACTCTCCCTTTTAAAAACTGTCAAAATAATCCTAAAAGATAATTGCAGTTACAAAAGTCTACTGATTTTGATTGTCTCTAATTAAAAACTTAAAAAAAATTTTCTCGTGTAATTCATTATTTTAAATGCTAATAATTTTAGAATTTTTAATTTTAATAAAATTAATGACTTAAGCATATCTTTTTACGGAGAATAGCTTAATAAAAGTCCGATGAACATGTGTGACTGTCAGTTAATTACCAAGGCAAGCACTAAACTTTGACGATGATTGCACAAAAGAACAGAAAATAGATATTAAGGTTTAAGGTTTAGGATTTAGCGTTATCAAAGTTCTTAAACATATTTATCATATGCCGTGCAAAATTATTTATTTCACAACCAATCCAAAGAGTCTAAAATAATTCTACGCGAATTTGATCAAATAGAAGGCATAATTTTTGAAGTATTAATTGTGCGTTCAAGTATTTAATTGATAAGAACATTGACTTACCTTCACAACCGAATATCGCTCACTCTCTAATGTGACAATTCTTTGACTCTCTCTCTCTCTCTATTTTCTTCACGTAGCTCCTTCTGGCCTCCCCTGGTCCTCTTTTTATAGGAGCAGTATATTCGTAATGGCGAAGCAATTATTTTTTGAGTGATTGAAATCTTAACAAGAGATTTGATAAAATCCAGATTTCCTAATCAAATCTTCAGTTTGATCTCTATTATACAGTCATATTAAAATATTTTGAAGATAACGTGTAACCAATTAGATTTTATATACGTTGGTTTCCGAAAGTATATTTGATCTCTATAAGAGATTTGATAAAATTTATCCAACTTAATAGATGTGTTAAATCTTATATTTTTATATTTTCAATTTTTTAAGTTTTTAGTATGATTTTTGACAAAAATATTTTTATTTATTTAAATCGAAATATTAACCTTAAATTCACTCAAATGACGGAATGAAGACTTAAAAAAAACACACAAATTAAATTAAAAAAACAAAACACTTTTATGTAGTATCTTTCTTTTCACCTGATTCGATTTTATTATTACTTTTAGCAATACATTTATATCTATCTACATATCTATATCTCCAGATAAAAACAGATACACTGGAAGTTATTAAGTGATCTCAAATCTATCCTTCTTAGAGAAAGAAATTTAATCTTGCATTTGACATGATTTTTAAGTTAAATGATTTGCCAACGTGTCTCTTCTAATCAAACTTCAAATTAAAACATCATATAGATTTTTTTTATTTCATATTAAATTATATATATATTGGTTCTGAAAATATATTTGGTCTCCATAAGAGATTTGATGAAGTTTATCCAATTATCCAACTATTTGTAGATTTGTTAAATCCTGCTTTATATTTTTATACTTTCCTTTTCACCTTGTATGCTTCAACTTTTTTATTATTTTCATTAGCAATTAGCAATACATTTATACACACATATCACTGAAAGTTAAATGATGGCCACTCTATCCTCAGAGAAACGAAGACTTTAATCTTAAATTATTATAATTTTTAAGTTAAATGATCTACCAATGTATATCTCGTATAATCAAAGTTCAAAATAAAATATCATATAAAGTTTTTTGATATCATATAAATCATATTAACTATTTTCAGACATTTATAGCAATATATGCAGCCATATAGCCATATATTAAAGTAAAGATGATTGTCGAAATGTTTCTGCATCCATCTATATAATAACTGTTCATTCATTTTGAATTTCTCATCATTTCTTTCACATCATTTCAGCAGTTGCAAGCGAACTGTATCTTGTATCTATCTTTATTGTCACATTTTTCAATCACTTAGCTTTATGCAAGTTTCACTTTCATCATCTAATTTTATTTAGTTTCAACGAGGCTCATATCTAGTTTCTTTGCAAAAATTTTACAATGATACAATACAAATGGGAATGACTCTATATAATTTTCACAACCAGAATTGTTGATTGAGCTGAAATATTCTGAAATTGAATATATATGAATATAATGTTATACAAACAAAATTTGAAATACAAACATCTTGTTCAAGACGAGGAAGATATATACAAACTCTAAGGTTAAAAATAAGAAAATAAGATTGGGAATCATGAAGAAGTGGTCATAGGTTTTTGATTGATCTGCTAGCCATTTCCAGACAGTGAGCAAACCAGTGCCGTCTCCCATGAAAAAGAGTCCTCCAAGGCCTTCTTCTATTACTCTAATCTCTTGTTTTGAGAATAATCTTCCTCTTGCAGCAAAGCTAACCAGAAAAAACACACCAGATCATATCAAGGCCTGATATATATAACACTTGCAATATTAAAACCAAAATAAAAATGGGAACATGAAGTTTACTCACGTTGGCATTTCGTACAGGCGAACTGAATGGTTTTTTAAGTTAAATGATTTGCCAACGTGTCTCTTCTAATCAAACTTCAAATTAAAACATCATATAGAATTTTTTTTATTTCATATTAAATTATATATATTGGTTCTGAAAATATATTTGGGTCTGTAGGAGATTTGATGAAGTTTATCCAAGTATCCAACTATTTGTAGATTTGTTAAATCCTGCTTTATATTTTTATATTTTCCTTTTCACCTTGCATGCTTCAACTTTTTTATTATTTTCATTGGCAAATTAGCAATACATTTATACACACATATCACTGACCCTCTGTTTGGATAGGAAGAAAAGTTGAGAGGAAAGAAAATGAGAGGAGAGAAAATGGAAAGAAGAGAAAATTAGAGAAAAAATATTAGCACATCTTATGTTTGGATGGACAAGAGAAAACAGAAATGAAAGAAAATAAGTAAATGTATGAATGACTAAAATACCCTTTTTGTTATATCAAAACATATTTTGATTAAGATTATCATGTTACTTGATTAAGATATATTATCATGTTATTATATTTTAATATCAAATAATTTTGTAAAAAAAGAAAAAAAATAATATTTTGTGTAATGTAATACTAAAAAAACCAAAACAACAATTCTACTTGTTTTTCCTTTCATTTCATTTTAGAAGGATTTTTGCAATTTTAGTTATTTTATTTTTCAATCAAGCAAACACAGAAGAAGGATTGATAATAATAAATAAAGTGCAAAAATAAAAAAAATAAATAAGTATTATTTTGCTGAAAAAAATATGTTTTCTTCTTATTTTCTCTCCAAATATGTAGAGAAAAGCTGAGAGGAAAATAGAATGTGGGATTCACCTCATTTTCTTCCAACTTTTCTTTCCTCATCCAAACAGGAAAAAAATTACTTCTCTCTCCATTTTCCTTCCTAGTTTTCTTTCCTCCTTCATTTTCTCTCCATCCAAACAAAGTGTGAAAGTTATATGATCGCTACTCTATCCTCCCCAGAGAAAAGAAGACTTTAATCTTAAATTATTATAATTTTTAAGTTAAATGATCTACCACTGTATATCTCGTATAATCAAGGTTCAAAATAAAATATCATATAAAGTTTTTTGATATCATATAAATCATATTAACTATTTTCAGACATTTATAGCAATATATGCAGCCATATAGCCATATATTAAAGTAAAGATGATTGTCGAAATGTTTCTGCATCCATCTATATAATAACTGTTCATTCATTTTGAATTTCTCATCATTTCTTTCGCATCATTTCAGCAGTTGCAAGCGAACTGTATCTTGTATCTATCTTTATTGTCACATTTTTCAATCACTCAGCTTTATCACAAGTTTCACTTTTATCATCTAATTTTATTTATTTTCAACGAGGCTCATGTCTAATTTCTTATACTCATTTAGTTGTGCAAAAATTTTACAATGACACAATACAAATGGGAATGAATCTATATAATTTTCACAACCAGAATCGTTGATTGAGCTGAAACATTTTGAAATTCAATATATATGTATATAATGTTATACAAACAAAATTTGAAATACAAACATCTTGTTCAAGACGAGGAAGATATATACAAACTCTAAGGTTAAAAATAAGAAAATAAGATTGGGAATCATGAAGAAGTGGTCATAGGTTCCGATTGATCTGCTAGCCATTTCCAGACAGTGAGCAAACTAGTGCCATCTCCAGTGAAAAAGAGTCCTCCAAGGCCTTCTTCTATTACTCTAATCTCTTATTTTGAGAATAATCTTCCTCTTGCAGCAAAGCTAACCAGAAAAAATACACCAAATCATATCAAGGCCTGATATACATAACACTTGCAATATTAAAACCAAAATAAAAATGGGAACATGAAGTTTACTCACGTTGGCATTTCGTACAGGCGAACTGAATGGTTGCTGCAGGAGCAAAACAATATGGGTTTCCCTTTTGCATCAATCATGCCATTGATTCTAACCAAACCCTATAATATAATATCACCAAAGCTATACATTAGAATGAATTCTCACAATATAACATGCAGATGAATCTCTACTGTTTATTGAAGTAAAACTCACAGTTTCTTCTTGTTGCGTGTACACTACCTCCAAAGTCGATTGTTCGTGAGTTGAAGTCCAAAGCTTTACTGTGCCGTCCAATGAGCTTGAGAACAAGTGTTTGTCCCAGAAAACAAGGGATGTCAGTACATTAGTGTGACCTTTTAACGTCATGGTACATTGTAATGTGTTGGGGTCCCAAACCTGGAAAAAAAAAGAAAAGAAATCATTAAATCCTCTCAAATAAATTCAACAACATAATATCACATATCCTTAACAAAGCCACTACATGGAATTAATAACTACATACTTCTTGGGTCCTTAATATAGAACTTAATTGTTAAGTTGATTTAGGTTCTAAATATACAATTTATTTCTCATATATTTATCAATTTTTTTCTATATTACCCTTATGGATATTTTCTCACTATAATCAAACAGGAAAGGGAAGAAAGATATTAAGGAAGACGATTATGGTATTTTAAGAAAAATATGTTATATTTCTTACAATTAACTAACTTACTTAATTATCTTAATCTAATCAAATTAATTAAATAGGTTTTATGTTAAAGACCGGAGGAGTACCTGGATGCTATGATCCACAGAACCTGAATACAACTTGTCTCTAGGACCACCAGTTAAGGAAACAACAGCTCTGGTGTGGCCATTTAACGTTGCCAATGGTTTAAATGGAAAATTTGCTTCAGAAGCGAGTCTCCATGCATCAATAACTGCATCCTGGTACACGAAAGTGAAGTGAACATATTAGATTAGATATCAAAGACATATAATATATTAAATCAACTGAGAACAACTTAGTAATACATTTAGCAAACAGTTAGGTACCATTGCTCCAGCAAAAGTTGTCTCGTTGCAAACAGCCATGGGAAGTACAGGACCCTTGGGTCCCTCTAGACTGATCTCAGCAGCCGTCTGAATGTTCCATGGCTTCGTATATAATAACCACAACCACGTATATATTTAATTTCTGATTAATTAACCTAATGATCATATAAAGGATGAAAGACAAAACAAAAACACAATCATCATATGATCAAGAAGTTTAAGAGCTTAATTACCTTAACAGCATTCTTCAAACCAGCAAAAACCCATGAACCCATACTGATCAAACACCTTGCTTCTTCGCCCAAATTTATGACATTAACACATTCACCCGTATGACAGTCCCATACCCGAAGTGTCTCATTAGTGCTACAAGAAAAGAGTTTGTCCGATCCAACTGAAAGTGCAATCCCAGTCACAATCTGCAATCATAATTCAAAGTTTAGTACTGAACCGGGAGGAAAAAAAAATCCCTCTAATCCCTATTATAAGAACTAGTTCGGGGAATAATGGAAGTCAAGTAAGTACCGTTTTGTGTTGATGAAGCTTAGTGAGAACAGAAAGGCCATCGCCATGAAACAGGAATGCAAGTTCCAACAGCGATCACCATGAACACAGTTTCCATTGATCCAATGTTTGCAAATTTGAGATGAATTTCCTTTGGGCTTAGAGGATCTTATGCCATCTACTTGACTCTTGTCATTATTATTAAGAGGGTAAGGGGACTGCCTCTTGCATTGATAAGAAGTTTGATTGGGCACAAACTTGCAGGGCTTATTGGTGCGTTGCCCTGCAAGCCAATGGTTGGAATTGTCCCTCCAAGAGGGAACCCCATTCCTTGTATTCATTCTATGACAGATTAGAATTATTAGAACATCTCAAGTCAACTAGTCATTTATTTTTCATAAGAAAATCATAAAAATATTTAGGGAAAATTAATTTGAAAGTCCTTGTAGTTTACTTTCATTTTAAATCAGGTCCTTCTATTTTTTTTTTCTTTTTATTGGATCCTTATATTTTTTACAGTTACATCTGTTGTTGGTCCTTGAGGGTTAAATATGTTAAATAAACACTAACACCGTTAATAATTCCTGTTGGGCACCTCTGAAATATCACTCTCTCTCCCCCTCCCCCATAAACCCAAGTTCCTGCAAACTCTACTCTCTCATGCCCTCATCCCTAAGACCGTCTCTTTCCCCACCATATTTAACTTGCCATTCCTTTCCAGCTCTCCATAACACCTTTCCTTGCCTCAGTCACGAAGTCACCGCGATCCTCTTCAACCATCCTCACGGTCACGTTTCCTTCACCATCCAACTCGACCCCTGTCAGACAATTATGTAACAGAATAACATGAAAGAAAACGATAGTCTAGAAACTTGGAAGAGCTTAGAGTGAGGAATACACTTAGAGAATGATGAAAAAAAGAGGCACCTTTGAGCTCAATATATGTAGACATAAAAAGTAGCACGGGATATGATTTCAAGTCAATATATATCATCCTTATTTGTAGAATTACATACTACTATATATACAGATACATGAAGAGAAATCAAAGTGTTAGTAGGAGCATGTATTATATATAGCATGGTCGCATTGAGGAAGCAATTGAAACAACTATATATGCAGAGGCTATATGAATGAAAAATGAAGGATGGCCTCCCCTGTTTTAGTACTTAAAAACAGAGGCATTTTCCATATCTTATTAAAATGTTGTTTGTAGCGTATGGAATTTTGTTGTAGACTAGTTTTAGGTGACTCATATTATTCATTATCATTCTTTGTTTGTAGAAGCATCCCAACAACCATTAACGCCGGCGACATGGTGACACCGTTGTCACCATCCACTGCAGCGGTGTTTCTTTCTTTTAAACCAGCTAAGAAGTGGGTCAAAATTCTCTCCATACAAGTTACTTTGTAGATTGTTTCCTTAAGGTATGAATAGCTCAGCATGAGAAGATCAACTTGTGTGGCTTCTTTAAGCTGCAGTCCTATCTTCTCTAATGCATTTCTGCCCGATTTGAAAAATCCAATATGTTGGCCATTTGCAGTAATCCAAAAAGATACCTAGTTGTTGTGAAGGACCCAAGGCTCTTCTGTAGGGGCAGATTGGAGAGTATAAACTCTAGCAGCTTTTTTTGTTCAGCCTCTACAGCTACAGACCAGGACGATGATGATGACGACATTAGCGACCTTCGACTTGGAAATAAAGCACTTGGAACGTAATTCTTTGCATAATACATGAAGCGGCTCTCTATGTATCTGGGGTGACATGAGCGAATGAGAGACGAGAGCTTGCTTATATATGGTGTTATGGCAGAAGGAGATGTTTCAGACATTGCTAACAGGAAGTTATTAACGGTGTTGATATTTATTTGACAGATTTAACTATTAGGGACTAACGGACTTAACGGTAAAAACTTAAAGGATCTGATAAAAAGAAAAAAAAAAAAGCATCTGATTCAAAATTGAACAAAACTGTAAGGATCTATAGATGAATTTTCCCAAATATTTAAATGGGATTTTTGATCCAAACCAGTGTATAATTAGCCTGAACTATGTACTTTATAAAATAGGTAATAACAAATGCTTGAAAAGGCCAGCGTAAACATCACTATTTGTTGTTGTTGTATATGACATCTATTTAACTTTTAATTTGTCATAACTCTTAAACATCTAGTTAAATAAACAATAGTTCCTCTAATCCCCATTATAAGAAACTACTTATTAAAACTGAGTGGTCCGTGGTCCCTATTATATAGGCTATTATAAGTAGGATATTAATTACGTTTTTTCACGATTGCCTCTATCTTAATAGAATTTTTGTTTTTCATTTTCCAAGATGCAATTCATTTGTTCGAATGTAGATAAATTTAAAACATCTATTTAGGTGTTATAAAAAAAAATATCTATTTAGGTTACACAAAATAGAGACAGTTCATAAAACAGGGTTAGAACCTAGATTAAGTGTCTGTTTGGGTTAGTGTTTGCTGGCCCAAACACAGCTTATAAGTACATTAAGCCCGATTACAATATTATGGGCTGTTTGGAAGGGCTGTGAGGGGATCTAATATGGAACCAAAAGCTGGCAGTAAACGTGGCTTTTGGAGAAGCTGATTTTAAGAACTTATAGTGTTGGAAAAGTGAAGAGAGAAAAACAAAATGTGGGTCCCATTTATGTGTTTCAGAAGAAGAAGAAGAAGAAAGGCATATTTTTGTGTTATAATATGAATTTTGATCAAGAGAAATAAAATGCAAATGGTAAGTGCGTATTAGTTATTAGTTCACGTTTATTTCTTTTCTTTTCTTTTTGTAAAATTAATTCACTTATTAAAATTCACTTTTTCATATTAATTTAATTAAATTCATTGTATTATGTAAAATTATTTTTTTAATCATGTTTTATTATTTATTAAAAATTATACCTATTTTAATAATTTTACAAACAAACTTACTTTTACTTAATTATAATCCAAACAACTTTTACCGATCTCACTTTTACAAAGTAACTTTTTTAAATTGCAATTCAAATACGATTCACCTTATCCAATTTAACTTTTACTCAATCTTACCTTTTTAAAAGTCAGATCGGAAATAAGTTACTTTTTCCACTGTCAATCCAAACGGATCCTAAATAGACTAAAAAGTTATTCGGTTCATTTAGAAAAGAGTGTTTGTATATGAACAAAACTCTTGTAACATATTTATTTCATAGTGTGTGAACTGTGAAATCAAATTTCAACAAATAATTCAAATAGGCCAATTTTAAGCGAATTTGATCCAAATAGAAAGCAGAATTTTTGAAGTATTAATTGCGCGTTCGAGTGTTTAATTAATAAGAACGTTGACGTACCTTTACAACCGAATATCTCTCTAATGTGACACTTCTTTAATGTTTTCTTTCTTTAACATGACAATTCTTTAATGTTCTCTCTCTCTCTAATGTGACAATTCTTTAATGGCCTCCCTCGGCCCCTTTTTATAGACAGCAGTATCCGCATGGCAAGAGATATGAAAAATTCAGATTTCCCAATCAAATCTTCTGTTTTATTTTTATTATTCAATCTTTTTAAAATATTTTAAAGATAGCTTTCAACCAATTAGAATTTATATATATTAGTCCTGAAAATTTATTTGATCTCTATAAGATATTTGATGAAATTTATCGAACTTAATTGATATGTTAAATCTGCATTTTTATAGTTTCCATTTTTCTTTTTGCAATGCACTTAATAATATATATAGACACACACATATCTATATCTCCAGAAAAAAACAGATCCACTGAATGTTAGAGAAAGAAAATTTTATCTTAAATTTAATATAATTTTTAAGTTAAATGATCTACCAACGAGAATATCTTATAAACCCGTTTGAATCAAAATAAGTGATTTTGAAATATGTTTATTCTGTTTGGGTAATTTTTATAAAATCTCGATGAATCGTTATTTCACTTTCCTACTGCACTTTTAGAATAAACACCAAGGAGTAATTTATAGGTTTGAAGAATCTTGATCAATTTTTATCAACTGAATTTTCTTCAATTTATCTTCACACACTCTTCTGAAAATCTCTCCCCAAATGATGTTTAATAATATTTATTAAATTCATGCTTTTTTTTGGTAATTATACATCCATAAGTGATTTTAATAAATGAAAATCAAGTATAATCACAATTCTTAAAGTCACTTATGAAAACAAATGTCTAAACAACAATGACGATTAACCAATATCATTTATGACTAGTGTCACTTATAAAATTTATGATGATTTAAAATCACAGTCATTCATCGCTAATTCAGACAAGCACTAATCAAAGTTCCAAATAAAATATCATATAATTTTTTTTGATTTCATATAAAATATATTAACTATGTTTTATTTTACAGATATTGATGCTTTTAAATATAATTTTACAATGTTTAATAATAAAATCATTTTTTTTATCATGAATGATTTTCCATTAAACTACCACGAAAGACAATCTAAAATCCAAATACAGTTCGGGATAAGACCAAACTAAACAAGATTGTAAAAATATCAAGTTTTGGAATTAAAATAAAGCAAAATTGTGATTTTTTAATTCTGAACATTTTAGATGTTTTCTAGAGATTTTCTTGATTGAGTTTCAAATTCTTTTATCATTATACAACTAATTGAGCCCTTAAATCAATCATCAATTTCAAGTTCAAAATCAAATATAATAGAAAAATTTTTAAATGTAAAGTTATACTGTTTAATAGACGTCTTGTGTGTATGTATTTACTTACGAATACTTAAATTAATTATAAAAAGCAATCGTATTGATCCGAGATGATCTTAGTCTTAGAAATTATAATTTGGGATAATCCCCATTAAATTCAGTTAAAATAACTAAATTCAAAATTAGGCCGTCACTTTGTACAAATTCCTAATTAGGCTAAGAGGCCTAATTAGAGATTTATGAATGTTGTTTTAAAGTCCAAAATGCCCCTTTATAATTAAAATGAGTTGTTACTTCTATATTTTTCTTCCCCTCAGATCATTTTCCTAAAATAGGAAAATAGTAAATCCATAGTAGATGACATGAAATTACAACACTGTCCTCAATTTACATCAATAATTACTGCGGCACCTTAATCAAGCCGTAAAAGGTTCTGGTCTGAAGAAGGGGTCAAATGGTCATAATCCTTAACACAATGATTTTTCAAATATTTTCTTGTTTATTCATGACCATCGTATGCCTTTTTCTTTGACTATTTTAGAACAAATTAATTATACATTATAATCCCCATCCACACTATTTCACCAGTTTTCCAAGTATACAAGGGTGTATATATTATTAAGTATATGAAGGATCGATTAATATTAAAATTGAGCAAAATCAAACCCATCGAAATTAAAATTTAACATTGAACTATGCTGTTAGATTGATTAGAGTGCCGGAGTAATTATTAATAAGGATCAAAGGTGTGTTGTAATTTCCTATCATTTACTAAAGACTTACTATTTTTATATTTGAGGAAAAGAATTTGTGAGGCATAAAAAGAATTTATGAGAGAGAAAAATATAAAGTCAACAAAAAAATCATTCAAAAAAATATAAAGGTAACAACTCATATTTTACTTATAAAGGGGCATTCTTGACTTTCAAGAACATTCTTAACTTCCTAATTAAGCCTCTAGTCCTGATTAGGAATTTGTTCAAAATATAGGCTTGATTTTAAATTTTGATATTTTAGCTGGATTTAAATAGGATTTTTCCTTATATAATTATAAGGATAAGGATGAAATGTTAAAATATTAATTCAGCCTAACTAAACCTTCTATATTTCCTCCTACTACATCTTAGCTTCTTTAATTAGCAGTTGATATTTCTTTGTTTATTCTCTTTCTTTCTTTCTTTTTTAGTTGCCATTATTATTCTCTTTCATATTTATCTATAAAGATTTTTCTTCCAATAATATTGATTAATAATATACGATGTTCTTTATGAACCATTTTAATCCTATAATATATAATTATTTTAATTATAATTTGGTTGACTGTTTAAAAAAATATTTATTTTTTGGCTCACCCTAAAATGATTCTTCACCGAAATTAAACTAGCTGATCTTTTATTTGAATAATTTGAATTTTACTAAACGCAGAAGGAAATATTTATGCAGATAACTAGCAAATATTTGGCGAATAGATTTATGCAAACACAGCGAAATAATAAAAAGGAACTAAATAGGAAAATGGGCCAAATTTTATATTTATTTTTTAAAATTCTGAATGTACGAGATTTATTTTTTTAAGTTCTGAATGTAGGAGATTTGACTGAGGACAATTTAGCATTCTTAAATTTATATTTTAGTATTCAGTTTTTCTATACAACTATGATGTTTAAGATCCCTCCAATAAATATCATAAGAAAAACACGATTTCGCATTGCCAAAAAAAAAACATTTTGATGAAAATCTTAGTGACGAGATTATATTCAATTGGAAATTCTTGTTGTATTGAATTTTTTCTACACGTTAGATCAATCTACGTTGTTGATCGAGAGTCAATATAAAAATGTTTAGAGTATATGAAACTATATTTGGTTTTTTATAATGGGTCGGATAAGAAACAGTGAATAAATCTTCCACCACCATCAAGAGTTTTAAACGGGTGGATCAAGTTGAATTTTATATTCTTCAATATTTATAATTAAAAATGATATGTTAAAAAACTAATACATATTTTTTATTAATTTAATTTAACTAATTTTTTTAATTTTGACGTACAAATCAGTTATCAAGCCTTCTATACATACACACATATATATCTAATTGGAAAAAAGAATAAGTACATATTTGACCCATATTTTGTGGCGAGGAAAACAAGCATAGCCTTCTCAGAATTTTGGGAAGCCATCTTTTGAGGAGCGAGGATATTATAAAGCAATAGAAAGACAAGCCAATATACCAATATATTAAATAAAACTTATGAAAAATTATAGTCATGTGATTCTTAATGTACAACTTGATTAACTACTTGGAGTAGATTAAGTATGTTAGTTAAATTAGTTAATAAAATATATTTTTTCTAAAATATGCTAAATATCTTTCTTAATTCTTTTCCTCCTTCCCTCCCTCCCCTATTTGATTGTTATTAGAGAATATTAATAGGGTTAATTTGAGAAAAAAATTAGTAAACATATGAAATGAGTCTTATATTTAGGACCAATATCAACTTCCATCAATTAAATCTTACGTTAAGGACTGGAAGAGTATTATCCATTAATTATAAATAATAAAACTTACCTCAGTGTAAAGCATTGCCAATTTGCAATCATGTTTAATTATATTGATAATATACTCATTCAGTCATTAATATAATATATTTTGCACTATAAAGTAGATCTTGTATTAAAGACTTAGAGGAGTATTTGGAACATGCTTGATGTTTTCTTTTTAAATGCATTAATTATTGATTATTTGTTTAAACTATTCAAGCAGCTCCTTCAATGTCTATGAAAGGTTTTATTTAATTTTTGTGCCGACTAGCACCGACACTACAAAAAAACAGAGCATTAGTGATAGAATAAAATTTTGTCGCTAATGCCTCACAAATACCGTTACTAAAATTAGTGACAGAATTTAGTAACGGAAAATTTTTGTCTCTAAATTAGTGAAGGATTAGTGACGAAATTTTATTCCGTCACTAAATTCTGTCACAAGTCCGTCTCTATTTTTGTTTTAAATAATTAGTGATGGAAATTAGTGACGGAAAAAGTTTCATCACTAATTTTCGTCACTAATCTATCACTAACTCTCAGTCTCTCACTTTGTCATTGAAATTAGTGATGGAATTTTTCCGTCACTAATTTCCGCCACTAATCCATCACAAAAAAATATAATATAAATATATAATAATTATTTTTTAAACTTATTATTAAAATAAAAATATAATATATCATAATTTTTAAATAATATATTGTATAAAATTTAAAAAATACAAATATTATAAAATAAAATAAAAATAAAAATAAATATATTTATTATTTTGTTAAATATTTGAATAAAAATATAAATTATTAGAAATTTTTACTAAAATATAAAAAATTAAATTCAAATAAATAATAATATATTAAATTATATAATATATATTAAATTGTGTATATAGTATTTATTATATATATTCGTATTTGTTACTAGAAATATTTTATATATATATATATATTTATTTTTGTATAAAAATTTTGCAGGTGCTTCTCAGCTCAATTGGTAAAGGCTTCATCATACGTGCAGGAGGTCTCAGGTTTGAACCAACAGTTCTTCACAAAACGAGCCAATTTGTGATGTGGCGATGATGTGGACAAAGTGATGACATGGTGGCTCATAATGATGGACACATGTGATGATGTGGACACTATGATGACATGGCTGCATGGGAGAGACGAAGAGTTGAAGTGGCGTCCAGTGATGACATGGTGGATCACAATGATAAACACATGGCAATGACATAGATGAAGAGATAACGTGGCTGCGTGGGAGAGAGAGAAGTCGGTGAGGTAGTAACTATTAATGATGTAGCAGCTCATAGTGATAGACACGTGGCGATGATGTGGATGAGGGGATGACATGATGACATTGGAGAGAGAGGAGAATGTGAGGCGTCAACCGGGTATGAGATGGCAGTTATAGATATGACATGTGGCGGCAATCAATAGTTGCCATGTGGTATTTTGAAATTTACAAAATAAAAAAATTTAGCAATGGATTAGTGACGGAAATTTCCATCATCAATTTGTGATGGAATTTTCCGTCACTATGTCACTATTTTGTGACAATTTTTGTAGGATATCCGTCACTAATTAGTGACGGATTAGTGACGGAAAATTTCCATCACTAATTTCCGTTAGTAATCCGTCACTAATTAGTGACAGAATTTTGAATTCCATCACTTGACGGAAAAAATTCTATCGCTAATTCCGCCGCTAACTCAATTTTGTTCCTAATCTGTCGCTAATTTTAATTAGTGATGAAAGTTTTATCACTAAATTCTATCACTAATTTTATGTTTTTTTGTAGTGCAACCGAGAACATGGATTCCTAAACTCCAAACCTTGTGCAAGTTAAGTCCTTAGTTCATGGTTCGTATATATACATATGATAAATATATATTATATTATATTGTGTCTGGCAAATATATATATATATATATATAGTAGTGTATATATAATGCCTCTTTGATTAGAGGTAAAAATATTTTTCCTTCCACTTGTAAGTTATATTATTATATTTATAACACAAATGGACAATCCTGTTATTCATTTATTATTGTGTAAACTGTTAATTTCTTGAAATCTATACATACTAAACAAGAATAAAATTATTAAATTTTAAAATAGAATTAATGATATATAAGCTTGATTGTGAGGAAATATAATGGAAGTATCTTATAAATTTGATTAGAAGAGTGTACGGATATACCACCCTAAGTCACCATTATTAGAATTTAGCCACCTTATTGGGATTAACAGAAGCGGTTAATTCATTAATTTTGTAAGGAAATAGAATAAAATTTCAATGTCATCCATATTTGGATAGAAAATTTTAATATTTACATTACATTTTCTCTTATACTAATAACTTTAGGGGAAAATTGGGGATAAATCCCTGGCAAATGAGACCTAGGATAATTGATTACATAAGAGAAAATTAGTCGCACACAAAAGAAGGAATGTTGTATAAAGAAAAGATAGTTTACATAGAACATTATTTAGATATAAGAAATTAGTTTGCATATAAGAAAAATAACTTGCACATAAGAGAATTTCATTTGTATAAAGAGAAATTAAATTGCACATTGCACAAAAGATTATTACATGCAAGGGAAGATAAATTATACATAAAAGAAGTTAAATTGCACAAAGTCCTTAGGTTCTATTTGCCAATTAGATTTTCAATAAGGGATTTATCCCTATTTTTTCCTAACTTGAGATAGGAGTAACATTAAAAAAATTAATTAATACCCAATCAGGTAAAGCGCGATTCATGCTGGTCAAAAAAGCAAAGCGACATTCATATTTTAAAAGATGTCTTGTGCTAATAATATTTAGGGAGAGTGCATATAAATATAACAAAAGGAGCCATCAAAAGAGCTGGTTCGGATGGTAATAAATTAAATTGGCTTATAATCTATAAGGGTTGTGAGCTTGAATCTTATTGTTGATATGAGAACTTTATTGGTAGGTGATCTGTGAATAACTTTGTAGGCGCTCTTTAAACCTAAAAGTATATCCTTACCCCAATAAACCCTTGAGATCCAACTCATCTAAATTTTCTTTATAAGAAAAAAAAGAGCCATCAAAGTTATTTATCCCTTCAAAGTTAATAAAATTAAATGACATGCGAAAAGAGGAACATGCAACAATGTAACGCGTCCATAAAAAACTTAGTTTGAACATGAAGCAGCCTCGGCTGAAAAGTTGAAACGTCTATGAATGGTTTTAGATGCTTTTTTTCGTTGCGTATAATATGCTCTTTTTTTTTATGTCGCCTGGTGAGCGGAGGGAACATGACGATCCTCTTTGATATAATAAGGCCAGCTGACACGGATCATGATGATCCAGTGGGGATTGATTCCCATGCTATTGTTTCACTTTTTCTGTATTCTAACTTAGACTTTAAAAAATAAAATAAAATAAAATAAAGCAGCTATTAAGGACCTCCAGCTTTTTTTCTGGCCGAAGGATCTAATATTTTAGTCAGAAGAAAGCATTAATGCCCCTAAATTACAAGATGTTTAACAAATTTAGCACATTTTGATGTGTCATATTATCTTGTCCTTTATCTAATTTCTATGATGAAACTATTTTATTAATATTAATTATAGTAATTAGCACATTGACGCATGCATAGTTGGTGTAAGTAGACCAAAATTTTGTACTTCGTTTATTATTAGACTTTAAAATGGCTATTACATTTCAGGCAAAAAAAATGGCTATTACATATTCTAACCTAAGGTGTAGCTCTATGTTAAGGATATGGTGAATAATTATGTGAATAAAATAAAGGATATTCTAAATATTTTACTCTTTGAGGTCTTTAACAGAAGAGCTAATGAAAGGTTTATTTCAATTATTAATGTAATATCTTAATTCATTTTGTTTTTGAAATTTACAATTTTTTTAAAATTTTCTTATTAAATGTACATATTAAGAGATTTTTTATTAAGCGAGTAATATTCAACACAATTATTAAAAGGGTAACTTTACAGAAATCAATGCATTTTTAACAAATAATTAATTTAATTAGTTTTTTCAATCTCTACAAATAAATTATTTATAACTCCTACATTCAGGACATTTAGGATATGAGGGTATATATTACATATGTTATTATGTGAATGATTATGTTCTCAATTTCTCAGCAAAAATAAAATGCTCAGTAATAATAACTTAATCAATATTAATATAAATTAGAAATATTTATAAAAATAATATCAAATTTCAGTTTAAAATAAAAAATTCAGATGTTGAGGGGAAATAAATTCAATTTAGAACCTCATGACTTATTCTTAAGCAATCTAATGTTATTCAATTCAATTTTTGTTCTTGGTTCACTAACCTTGTGATTTGTTAAATTAAAGCTGAAAGGTTGGTGGCACTGTGTCTAGATTTTTTTGACCTTAAAGTCCTGTCTAGATTTCATATGACCAAAAAGGCTAACAAAAGCTTATGAAATATTTCAATACTTAGGCTCTGTTTGGGTGCTCTAAAACCGTGGTTTCAGAAGCACTTTTCCGCAAAACGAGGTAACCTCTTCCACATGTTTATTTCGTAATCCGTAAAAACACTTCTGAAACCATGGTTTTGTTTTTATCCAAACACTCCCTTAATCGATTATATATTTAGATTCAACATGAATGATTTGTCTTGAATGCTTGCAGTGGTCAAAACTTCCAAAATAGAAGCCTCTTGGAACCATTTGAACGATATTGAAATTAAAAAAAAAAATGCAGCCTCAAATATTGACTGTAATAAAAGATAATGATGTCTCTGAAAAAGTAACACTGAAACCACCGTCTCTCATCCTGGTTATGGTGGTATTAACATATCATATATTGAAGTTATTATAAAAATATTCCCTCTATCCTTTTTATAGGAAAATTTTTAAAAAAATGGTGTACAGCTTGCCATTAGAAATTTTATTGGTAACAAGATGTAATAAATTTTTATATATAGAAAGTATCAATTAAAAAATTTTATATACATAAAATATAGTTACTCTAATTTAGATCCTTCTTATTACTAAAGTTTTTAACAAGGAAATTTTTTGTCCCATTTTTCCTTTTTTAAATAGACTTTGCATATTGTTAAAAGTATTAATTAATTTTTTTAAGTATCTTTAATTACATAAAGAATATACTTCCTCCAAATTTAATCATGGGACAAAGTTAACTACTAATGCTTCACAATTTTTTCCGTTTGGCATGAGGAAACAAAATGAAGGGAAACGGCCAAAAAAAAATAATGAGCTCAATTTAAAAAATTAAAGAAGTGGGCTTAAAAATTTTAAGTTAATTTTGCTCGTTCTTTTACCTTGTATTTTCTTTTTTACTATAATCTCTCTTTTCTAATTTTTAAAATTGAGCTTAAAATTTTCTCTGCCCCCTCCTTCAATTCTCTCATACCAAATATAGGATAAGGGATGATGGTTGGCAACTTAGCATTCTCAAACTCATAGAAAAATAATGAGAACAACAATAAATAAAGGGACTGCATGACTGAGAAAAAATATATATAAACTCCATATCTTTGCTCTCTCTCTCTCTCTCTCTATATATATATATATCGGATTAAAGAAACTTTGCTTTGTAATTAGGAGTTTAGGACTGAAGGAAGTGCTGGTTTAGTAAACTATACTGAGGAAGCGCAATTTGCGAAAATAATTGAAAACATGGACATATTCAATGAGAGTGATTAATTTTAACTAGTTTTTCTTTTCAAAACGAGTATCAATGATATGAATAAATGTATAAATAAAATGAAGTCGAAGCTCCTAGATGGGTTGAAGATAGATTAAAGCATGCGCACTGACAAATAATAATTGGAGATCAAAGTTACCATGCTCCATTATATTTATACGAAGGAAATTAAATAAATAAATAATAATATATACAAATAAATTCGAAATAGGAGGGATAGATATATTAATTTAATAATGTACTCGAACAAGGTAAATAGTGTATGCTTTAATGCTTTTATTTTCATGCATCAACAAAAGCAATAAAAAATAAGCAGAATTTATAAATTCCATATTTTTCTTGTATCTCCCACAAAAGACGTAAATAGATTATATTTATATTTTATTTTGACTAGAGTATCCTTTGTCTTGAGCATCAATATGCATGACCAATAGGGGTTTGGTCTAGCTAAAAAGACTAGTCCCTCACAACATAATAAACTAAGGTTTAAATCCCAATTAAGAGAGGTGCTCACATTTAGTGTCTGATAATGCCTCAAACAGGATTGTTCCCAATAAGAGGATATCTGTACTTACAAAAAAAAATCTTTGTGAGAAAAAAAGGCAATTACCGGGATCATATCCCTTTTCATTTTATGCAATCATAAACTAAATCTTATTTAGATTTTATATGCATAATGAAGATGATCATGAGCTATGAATGTTTTTATTGCATCCCATCCTAAAGTAAAACATTAATCCACTTTGAAATGATTAAAGTATTATTTTAAGAAAATAAATATATATTTTTATAAATAACTAATTTTTTTGGGACTTATTCATAAGTTACATCAATTAAATTTTTTTATGTAAATGTATCATTTTAACCTTTATTAAAAAATGCATATATTAAATAAGAATAAAGTTAAAAGATCATAAAATTTTAAGACAAAATGAGGTTTAAGATATATCTTGATTCTAGTGAGACATGCTTGGAGTGATTTACAAATATGATTAGAGGAGTATAATTTAATAGCTAGTTCTCATCAATAATAAATAAATGGTATAATTTTACACTCATATGAAAAATTTAATAACATGGCTTATAAATAAGATAAAAAATAAAATTGCTTTGCCTCATAAATATGACCATATAAGAATAAACTCTTTAAATACGTAACTTTATTATTAAACAATAAGCTGCGTGGACTCAATTATTGGTCATTAGCAATTAATTAATGCCATTTAGGAGATGCTCCGTTGGGTATAACCAATTATTCCAAATAAGAAATGACATTAATCAAACCACTAATTAAAGCAAAAGTTATGGAGAAGCTGACGGAAAAGAATCATGAGCAATAATACACAATTATCACACAAATAAAAGATAATAATTATAAAAGTGACATTATATATGTTGTTAGTGGGATACAACTCACAAGACGTGCATAGGATTGTGGCAATGTGGTGGTCACATCTTTTATTTTATTGATTTGAATGTGACGGTGCAAACATGATGTGCCAAAGCTGGGATATTTTCTTAAAGCTAAATTCATCATTGATTATTATATTTATAAATAGTAATTAAATATCCCTTTTCCGAATCCGTGTACCTCGTTGATTGAATAAATGAAAAAAAATTTTATTGTTAAAATATTTCAACTTGGTAATATTTTTTATTCTGCTTCAATTTATTTTTTCCATTCGATTACTAAGCTTGGGATTTGATTCAATACATTTATGCCTCATTTGGTACAGTGGAAGAGCTTTTGATAGAAGTAGAAGTGAGTTTTAAAACATGTTTGGCAAGTTGATGGAAGTGTGATATAATTTTTAATTAAAATATGTATTTTTAATATGAAAATACTAAAATACCCCCCAAAAAAATGGCTCCACCACATACAACCACCGCCATCAAAGAACACTTTGAGAAGGGCGCAGTCAAAACCACACAAAACTTGGGCAAAAATTACAATCTAAATGGAACGAAAATCATGCTATAGCCATCAGCAACGACAGAAGGTGGGAGATGGGGACGCCTGGGATTGCGGAGGTTGGGGATGGGGACACCGGAGATTGCGGAAGGTGGGGACGCTGAACGCCGGAGAAGGCTCGTTGAGGCAGGAGGAGAAGATGGAATGGGGTATAAAGAAAAGGACAAAGCTGGTAATATGTTAAATTATTAAGGGTATAATAGTCTAAAAATTCTGGGTTCTATAGAAGTAGTAATCCAGCTCCCGGGGGAGTTCCATGGAACTGACTTTCAGTCCAACAAACAAATAAATATCCCAATTCCACTTCCACTTCCTTCCTCTCAGTTTCCTGCTACCAAACAGGGCATATAAAGAATTTTTTTTTTTTAAGCCGTAAGAAAGACTTAAATCAAAGTATCTAGTGTGTATAAAATTTTTAGAATATAACACTGATATTTTGTGTGTATAAAAATTTGTCAAGTTGTTCTCACTAATAAAATTTTTACTATGAAAATTTCCCCCACTTTTCTCTAGATTTAATTGTGGATTTTAAACCACGCGTCTTTGACCATTGATACATACTATTTTCGGTTCTTAATATAAGATTTAGTTAATTAATTTGAAAATATTATGAAAGTTACTAAATTACTTTTAAATGATTGTATATGTTATATGATCTCTCTAAAATACTTATGTGTATCATTAAATCATATATCAATTTATAAATGACGCAAATTAAATTAGAAAAAATGTTAAATATAAATATTTTAAAATAATTTAGTAACTTTCTTAGTTTCTCCAAATTAGTTAACTACGTTTTATATTAAATATGAGAGGTAGTGTGACTATATACACGCAAACATATGTAATGTTAATCAACAAATACTATTATGAAGTATGATTTATAGACTTTGTCCAACGAATGAAAAGCCTACTTAAGTAAACCTATGCATGAATTTGTATTTCTTTACTTTATGAAAAAGCTAAAAAAAGTGAAAAGTGAGTCAAAATTACGAAGCTTTTTTCCTGAAAATTTCTTCAAAAATATTATATTACTTTCTCTTTTTTTATATAAAAGCTAATTAATTAATTTAAATAGATTAAAAAAATTAGTTAAGTTAGTTATTTATAATAAATATATATTATCTTCCTTAAAATATCCTTACTAATCATGTATACTAACTAGAATTATTATTTGATAAAAATTTTAATATATACAACTACTATAAGAATTAGCTTAGAAAAAATAATTAAATATGAGAGATATAGTGAATTGAAGTGTTATATTTAAGACACAATTGAATGTTAAACTAGCTTTTATATCAAGAATTAGAGGTAGTATATATATTATGATTTTTTAAAAATGGAATATTATATATATATAGAGAGAGAGAGCATATCCATGTGGATTATTTTACGTAGCTCTAGACCGACCATAAAAGAGATTCATTTTTGCATCGCAGACACGCAAGGTCCATATATATTCTTGTATAGAGAAAACAGGCTGTATTCCATATAATATAATTAAAAGCACATGTGCCAAAAAAGACAATTAAAAGTACGTGCACCCAAAGAAAGGATGTATGGCAGTGGCAAATTGCTCATTGAGACTGATTGTGAGGTCCTTTTCAAGGCGGTGAAAAATGGTACTGGTGCATATTGTGAGTGGCAGTCACAAGTTGTAGTTAAACACATCATTGCGCGTTTGAAGTCTGATACAGGCACTGGTTTTGATCTTATCTCTAGATCAAGAAATAAGGCTGCAGATTGGTTGGCAGTCTCAGGTTCAAAGGGGGTGAGAGTTGAAGGTTGCTTAGTCCAACCTCCACCCCCCCTTACCAAACTCTTATCAGATGAGGAGTCTTGGTTTGATACTGTTTGCACTGCAGGATCAGATCAGTTTGCTGATGAGGAAGTTGCTCGACGGAATTCTATGCCTGGGCAGCTTAGATAGATCTGGTATTGGTTAAGGCTTTGTATCTGATTTTTCTGCTTTCTTTCTTTGTTTCGTTTGCCTCTTGTTTTTGTCTTTTTTGGTTTCAATTTTTGTGTGTTAGGTTGTATTCCTAGGCGTTTCTTGAGTGTTTTTATTTTCCAGGCTTAAGTGGCTATTAGCGTGTGTACCTTGTTTTTTGAATATTAATAAAATGGACTCTTGTTTTTGGTCCAAAAAAAAAAACGAGGGTTAATTAAGTGGACTAGGGTTAATCAAGAACATTGGGTCACGTGTTGTTATACTACTAATATACTACCTCCGGTCCTTAATATAAGACCCTCTTTGACTTTTTGTTTGGTCCTAATTATAAGACCCCAATTCATTTTGTCTCTCATATTTATGTATTTTTTTTCCAAGATAGTCCTTCTAATAATAATAATTCTAGCCAATACACTTAATTAGCAAGGATATTTTAGGAATAACAACACTTATTTATTACAAATAACTAACTTAACTTACTTCCTTAATTTCCTCAAATAAGTCAATTGGGTCTTATAATTAGGACCAAAAGTAGTATTATATATGGTACAACAACTCATGTGGACTAGGATTAATCAAAGAGAAATTAAATGTTATGTGTGGCCAAAAGCAATCACACAAGTTTATCAAAAAAGAAAATAATAAATAAATCATACAAATTAATGATAATAAAGAGTACAAAATAAAGATACTAATCATACAAATTAATGATAGTAAAGAGTACAAAATAAAGATACTAATCATAAAAATTAATGATAATAAAGAGTAAAAAATAAAGATACTCCATCCGTTCTCAAATATAATATATAGTTGTTAAAATTATGCAGATTTTTTATCTGAACATTTTTAAAATTTTAAATCTATTCCAAATTAAGTAGGATTTTCTTAAAAAAATTATTAAGGCGTGGACAAATCATTAAGCATGAATATTTTTTAAAAATAAATTTTTTAAGCCCAACTATATAATAAGAAAAGGGATATCAGTTAAAAAATTGTGTAGTATATATCTATTTAACGGTGGAGAGTGTACATACGAGTAAATAATGAACTATTAAGCTATATATGAAAAAACACAAAAATAATAAAATATATATTAAATTATAAGTTCTCAATAATTCATCTTGAAATTATCAATCACATAATCAAATGATCGCCTATTCAAAACGTGTACTTTTCTTCTATATTTATACCAAAGGATTCCGGTATACATACAATTAAAATAAATTTTTAGTGTAAATTTATTGTAGGATTTCAATTTTTTGGTGCTTCTAATATTATTCTTACAACGATTTTTTTTTGACCTCGTTCTTACAACCACAAAACATCGGACAAAACATGCATGCAAATTATATTGAAGAATATTAATGTAACGTCGGATAAAACACTAACTAGCTAGGGAACAACAAATATGACTTTGAAATAGTCCAGGAGTAACCTTTTGAATGAACTAATATATAAAAATATAAAGGATGTGATTAGGTGAGAAAATGAAGGATTTGGAACATCATTACTTTTTATCTGTCCATGATGGCTTCTCTTTATTTTTCTTTAATAAATTAGGTAGGTGTCGTAGATCATACTAAAGTCGAAAATATGAGTTGTCTAATTTGTTTTTTTTGACTAAATGTTACTACTTTCGGTCCTTAATATAAGACTCTATTTGACTTTTTGTTTGGTCCTAATTATAAGACCCCAATCCATTTTGTCTCTCATATTTATGCATTTTTTTCCAAGATAGTCCTTCTAATAATGATAGTTCTAGCCAATACACTTAATTAGCAAGGATATTTTAGGAATGACAACACTTATTTAGTACAAATAACTAACTTAACTTACTTTCTTAATCTCCTCAAATAAGTCAACTGGGTCTTATAATTAGGACCAGAGGTAGTATCTCTTTTTTTGAGCTTATACTAAATATTCATTGATATTGAGATGATACGTGATTTATTAAAATTAAATAAAAATACACTTTTATATACGTGATTTATTAAAATTAAATAAAAACACACTTTTACTCTTCTGATTTTATGTAAAATTTTAGTTTGGTCACTGTTTAATTTTATAAAGTATGTAAACATATATAAAATTTTAACCTCCTATCAAAGACAATTCTATTCGAAGTACTGTTAGTACTAAACCTATAGTGGGGATTTAAGTTTTAATTCACCACGTTGTAAGGAATTAGCATCTTCCATTCTTCCATGCGATCCAACCTTTATTGGCACCTTAATATGCTAATATTTGATGATGTCTTATTAATATTTAAACTTTCAATTTTTACGTTTTTATTAATGAAACTAACTATATTGGTGTTGGAGGATTGAAAAAGCACTTTATAAAATTAAGAGATTAGAATCAAACCAAAAGTTAAAAAGATATAAAAACGCACTTTCATCGTGAAATTTTTTAGTTTTTTTCTTCTACTTTTCATCAATCTCTAAATAACATAAATATCTGGTGTATATATATTTTAATATTCACACAACTTTAACACTATTGTCAAAATGTTATTTGAACAAATCCACTAGATAAGCACGCCAATCAAGTAAGGCCGCACGTGAAAGGCTTTGCCTTCAGAAACAAAGTTATAATTATTTCATACAGCCCATGTGTCCATAAAATAATAACTCTATTTACACAAAAATTTTCAAAAAAAATTAAATATTTACAATCATTACAGGCATACAGAGCAAAAGTTTCAATGAGGTCCTCGAGTTCTCAAATATATAAGCCTCCATTTCATGTTCTTTCATCGCATAACTTCTTCTTCTTCCTTCCTCTTCTTCGTCCTCCTCAGGCTCTCTCAGAGCTTGAGCTCCCTTCACCAAAACGACAATGGAGGGCTTCAAAACTGTGATGCTATGGTGCATTTTGATGTGTTTATTATTGTTTGAGTCATCAGTAGAAGCAAGGGTGAGGCATTACCAGTTCGATGTGGAGTACATTTATAAGAATGTGGACTGCTTGGAGCATGTTGTGATGGGGATCAACGGCCAGTTCCCCGGCCCGACCATCCGCGCCGAGGCCGGCGACATCCTCGACATCGCTCTCACCAACAAGCTTTTCACTGAGGGAACCGTCATTCACTGGCATGGAATTAGACAGGTTAGTTTCTGATACCCCATACATATACATCCATACATATACATGCGTGCATACACACACACACATATTTATTGGAAGGGACTAGGGAGAGCTATATAAAATAGTAAGAGTTTTTGAATTTTGCAGCGTTGTTACATGAGTGTTCGTTTAGAAGCTAGCCGTTTCTCTCTCTCTGGCACTAACAACAAGCACTCGTGAATGTATAAAACGATGAAAAAGGTGGCTAGGTGTGTAATTTGGATGGAGATGAATAGAAAAGAGAATATTTAAACCTAGATCTATAGGTTGCAGCTTTTCGGATGTAAATTTTATATTGTACATAAATACATAGGAAATAATTTGTAACAATAAAATTTCTGAAAGCAACGGTCAGTAATGGAGGGCTAAATATTATATATATACATATATATATATAAAGCAACAATATAAAAACGATGTAAACCCAACCTTTTAACATCAAACTATGAGTGATTGGGGGGGAAAGTTTAGTTTAATGTTCCTCAATATTTTATTTATGTTTTGTTTGTGCAGGTGGGAACACCATGGGCTGATGGAACAGCCTCCATATCCCAGTGTGCTATCAACCCAGGAGAGACATTTCATTACAGATTCAAAGTTGATAGGGTAATTACACACACAAACACACACATTGAGCTATATTATTATTCCATCTAATCTCTTAATTAGTTGGTTTTATTATCTTTGAATCTTTAACTAAAGTGATTTCACCGGAAGAGTGGAGATAGACATATATAATGATGTTTTTCACTTTTACATGATCTACATGTCAAAAGCAATCGAATTATTACGATCATGTATCTATCTCTCTAGTTGTATTGAGAGGGATTTATTTATGTTTTGGTTCATATATAATTTAAGTTTCGGAATTTTAGAGTTGAGGGGTAACTAGTTAGTATATAATAATTAATCCAAGTGGGATAATGATTTGGTGCAGGCTGGGACATATTTCTATCATGGACACTTAGGGATGCAAAGAGCAGCAGGGCTGTATGGATCGCTTATAGTGGATTTGCCAAAGGGACAGAAAGAACCATTTCACTATGATGGAGATTTCAATTCTTGTTGCTCAGTGATTGGTGGCATAAAAGCGCTCATGAACAAGAAGTTGGCCTCTCCTCTAATCCTTTCAAGTGGATTGGTGAACCCCAGGTAATAATTAATCATCCTCACACATACAAATTTCTTTTTCTTTTTTTTTTCATCAAAAGGAAAAAGAGAGATGTAGAAAAATAAAATAGAAAAATGAGTATGAGAGAGGATGCGATCCTATTCAAATGCCACCAAGCCCACATTTTAAAGTATGGGATTGTGAGTTCGAAATCTCTCTCTCTATATATATAAGAGAGCGTGAGTTATGCAGGAAAAAGAAGAGAGAGAAAGTGTGTGCGCATATGCGCATAGTTTTCTTTTTCTAAAAATAGCCACCCTCCTTGCATTCTATAAATGAACAAGATTAAATTAAGATGCAGGCTTTCATTCTTTTATTAGAGAATGACTCATTTTGAATAAGTGTACAAATGTGCTAGATGACTCATTTTCAACAAGAAAGAGAGTGTGTATATGCATAGTTTTCCTTTTCCATTTATGTAGGTGGAACTATTTCAGTAAGGGTTTTCAGGTATTTTCATAATTTTTTTTTTGTATTTATACATATATATTTTACAAAATCTTGATAAATTAATTAAAAATTTTTTAAAAAACAATTTCTTTTGAAGTTACCTTCTAAAGAATGAATTTCACAGTTCATCTATCTATCACTATTCATTTCTTGACTTCCTCATCTCACACAGACTAATGGAGACTAAAAATAGTTTCTAGGCTTCTATGTTAAGCTCGTAGTTTTTATAAGGAGATTAAGATTTCATATTCAAAATTTATATATAAAATACACAATACATGATCTGGCCTGCTTGTTATTTTAAATATTAAAACTCTAGTTTTTTATTATTAATGTATGTGTCGTCCCTTGGGTCCATGTGATAGGAAACATAAAATAAAGAGGAATAATTTGAACTCGAAGAATTAGATTCCAAAGTTGCAGATCGAAATCTTGCTGAACACTCAATAGTAAAATTAAAATAATTGCTGATATGGGTTTTTAATTTAGGTATCATTGAACTTTGTCCCCTACTTTCATGAAGCAACACAATCTGCAAGTCGGCAAATTATTATATACTCTCTTAGATTGATCGGTGGAGACTTGTAAAATTAATTAATTTTGAATATATTGGATTAGTCATACTTGTTTTTATCTGAAATCATTTAAATGTCACCTCAAAAATGAAATTATACACAAATCAGTCCTATCAAGTGAAAGTAGAATAGAGATTTGCTTAATTTCAGCAAAAATTAGGAGAAGTTGGTATAATATGTAATTGTAGCAAAAATTTATACTTTGGGTGGCCCAAGTCTTGTTTGGATAACATAAATTATGAGTTGAATTCATTATTGTAGACATTGCTGATCAATGGAAGAGGACAATTCAATTGTTCATTGGGGGCCAAATTTATGAACACAAGCCTTCCTCAATGTAACTTCAAAGGAGGGGAAGAATGTGCTCCTCAGGTTCTTCATGTTCTCCCAAACAAGACCTACAGAATTAGGATTGCCAGTACCACTTCCTTGGCTTCCCTCAACTTTGCCATCTCTGTAAGTTTATCTCTCTCCCCCCCCCCCTCATCATATCCTTATACAGGGCACTTTTTAAAAGGTTTTTTTTAATCATTTTGATTAGATATTTGATTGATAGTTTGAAGGACTATTAAATATTTTCCTCCATGTATATAATACATATATGTACCTATATTTAATAGGCAATATGTGAGAGAGTAAAATTTAATATGATATTAGAATTTAGAATAGTTAATAAGAATAGTATTGAAAATCACTTGATTTCTATGATAATAATTAATATTTTTAACTGGTTTTTTTTTGGTACGTATGAATTAGTTAGAAATGAATTGTATTTAGAATAAAAAGATAGATTAATTTTTAAATTTACATTAATCATGCTAAAGTGCCTATATATTTCATTCCACATGCAATGCACGTGGAAAGTATCTATTTTTTTCTATATTTTCATCTTATCTATTTTTATGTGGAAAAATTTAACAAATCACACTATTGATAGATTATGAATGATAAGACTATTTTTTAAACTATATACTATTATTAACGAAGAGGGAATCTCATAATATGATAAGTGAAAAAGGTCATAATTGTTACTGAAATGGTGGGATTAGAATTTATTGGAAAGTCACATTAAGTGCTTTATTGTATTGTCACTTGTCACTAACAGTACCCAACCCAAAAAGACACAGCCAGGGTCAACATATCTAGAAGGAATGATCATCCGTGATTCCATATCATGATACTAGTATAGTTTAGTCACATATTTGATTAAATTATTTCAACGTAGATTTGACACAATACTCAACAAGAATGAAAATTAATCTGTCATTGTCATTGAAAATTTTACTGAAAAGACAGATTTGCTTACTCTGATTTATGTCATTTTCATACATAAAATTTTTTATTGAAGACTTTTTTTTCCTTACATATATAATTTTTTTAAAACTAATTTATTTAATTTATAAACAGATTTATAATTTAATATTGCATAAAAATATTTTATCACTTACATTTGTTAAAATTAAATTTTTTTAATTTTTTAGTATACTCAAATTATTTAAGTAACTTCTAATAATACGTATTATTTACTAAATATTAATATTTTATCTTGTAAAATGAAAAAATATGTAATATCAACTTTTGAATTATATGGACTTATAAAAATAACAACAATGTACCTTAATCACATGTACTTTATTAGAAAGTCAATGATATCGAGAGTTAAACCCACCTGTTTTCGGGCCGGAAAGATATATATTCAATCCGTCAAAGCAATAAGATTACAGACACCAATCCAAAATACAACTTTATTTACTGTAGTTGAAAGCTTGGCCTCAAAAGTCAAAATACAACTTTCTTCTTCTTCTTCTTTTTAACACAATTTGAGTTACAGGCGTGTCATAGCCTTTTGAAATAAAATAAATAAAAAATATGTACTGGGCCCAATGTTAAAGGCAGGACAGAACTTACTTGTGATGAGCTTGGAGGCCAAAGTCTGGATCTAACTTTATTGTCGTTTATTTTGGTTGTCATTTGCATTATTTTAGACTTCTTTTGGTTCCACTTTAATAAATTAGATTCTATGTGAAAACAACATTAAATTTTATGGGTTTTTTATATTCTATTTAATAGTAATTAATATTAATATTGATTTTTTGAGACATTAATATTGATGTATAATTAATCCATCATAAAAAGAAATATAAAATTTTAAGAAAAAGAATGAAATTCTCTGAGTTATTTTCGAATTTAGAATAACTTTGCATTATCAGAAATGCTTCATTATATACTTGCATAAATTCTTATCCAATTATCATCTAAAGTTTAATTCTAGTTTGTTTTTATTTTGCTGATATACGAATACACGTGCATCTTGTTCTTTAAAATCACATTACTTACATACTCTCTAATTTCATCATCTGGCTATCTAGTTTCTGGCAAAAATGACCGAACAAATTTCATCATCTAACCAAATTATCATATATTATTTCTCTAGAATCACAAACTGGTGGTGGTGGAAGCTGACGGCAACTATGTGCAGCCGTTTGCCGTGGATGACATCGACATATACTCTGGTGAGAGCTACTCCGTCCTCCTAACCACTGACCAAAACCCTCACCAAAACTATTGGGTCTCGTTTGGAGTTCGAGGCCGAAAACCTGACACAACTCAAGCCCTAACAATCCTAAACTACAAAACTATCTCTGCCTCACAATATCCTATAATTCCACCTCCAGTGACTCCTCTTTGGAACGATTTTGAACGAAGCAAAGCCTTCACTAAGAAAATCCTTGCCCTAATGGGAACCCCACAGCCTCCAAAGTACTCAAACAAAAGAGTTCTCCTTCTCAACACACAAAATCGAATCAATGGATTCATCAAATGGTCCATCAACAATGTCTCCTTAACCCTCCCTCCAACACCATACCTAGGTGCTATCAAGTTCAACCTCAAGAACGCATTCGACCAGCGACCTCCGCCAATGACTTTCCCGGAGGATTATGACATCACGGTGCCGCCAAAAAACTCTAATTCAACAACAGGAAATGGGGTGTACATGTTTCAGAAAGATGAAGTGGTGGATGTGATATTACAGAACGCAAATATGTTGAGTGCGAATAATAGTGAGATCCACCCTTGGCATTTACATGGACATGATTTCTGGGTTTTAGGGTATGGAGAAGGAAAGTTTAAGGACGAAGATATGAAGAGGATAATGAACTTGAAGAATCCTCCATTGAGAAATACGGCAGTTATATTTCCTCATGGTTGGACTGTCCTTAGGTTTAAGGCAGATAACCCAGGAGTTTGGGCCTTCCACTGTCATATAGAGCCTCACTTGCATATGGGTATGGGTGTGATTTTCGCAGAAGGAGTTCAATATGTGAAGAGAATTCCTACTGAGGCTCTTACTTGTGGCCATACAGGCAAATTTCTGATAAACAAGAACAATCACTATTAAGACTATTGAGATTTTCTATGCTTGTGAGATGTAGTAGTGTTGTAATTTTTCCTTCATAATTTTGTCGTTGTTCTTGTTAAGTGTGTGTGAGATTATTGATGACCTAATTGTAACGGGTTCAAAAGCCTATAATAATAGTGATTCAGATTTATCTTCATTCTTCACGTACCATCCATCTTTGCCATCCATTAACGTTTTCTATCTCAGATGGGTAGTGGTGCAATATATTGATGTGATAATGCAGTCTTTGGAGTTAGTTATATATGTTAGATCTATAATTAGAAAGTATAGTACTACTTCCATTTCTTAATATAAGAGCTAGTTTGACTTTTAGTTTAATACTAAATATAAGACTTCAATCCATTTTGTCTTTCATATTTATTTATTTTTTCCTAAAGTGATCTTTGTAATAGTTGCACATGCTAAAAGTTTCATCAAATGTTAAAGCTAATACACTTGATTAGCAAGTGTATTTTGGAGGAGACAGCACCTATTTATTACAAATAATTAACCTAACAAGCTTCCTTAATCTACTTAAATTAGTCAACAAGCTCTTACAATAAGGAGCGGAGTTAGTAGTAAATTAGTAATCTTGAGGCCTACTTAACAAATGAATCAAAATGCTTCAAAGAATGGTTGTGCAATAGAAAAGAATTAGGAAAACAGGAAAAATGTTAAGAGGAAATGGAAGTCCCTGCGATACTTCTCCGTATTCATTTACTATATGGGGCGGCACAAGGGAGAGTTTAACCAAGCCCAAATATACAATTTCAGGCTTTTTTTTTCCCCCTTCAATTTTTAATATTAATTATTTTATTTTATTATTTTGATTAATATTTTTATATAATTTTTTGATCTTATGATTATCATGATGATTTAATTTTTTATGTTTTCAATTTTTTTTAATATCATTTAAAATTTAAAATTGATGTTTATAACTCAATATTATATGAAAATAAGGGATCAATGTTAATATAAAAACGATATAAACCTAAGCTTTTAACATCAAACTATGAGTGACTGGGGGGAAATAGTTTAGTTTAATGTTCCTCAATATTTTATTTCTGTTGTGTTTGTGCAGGTGGGAACACCATGGGCTGATGGAACAGCCTCCATATCCCGTGTGCTATCAACCCAGGAGAGACGTTTCATTACAGATTCAAAGTTGATAGGGTAATTATACACAAACACACATTGAGCGATATTATTATTTCCATCTAATCTCTTAATTAGTTGGTTTCATTATATTTGAATCTTTAACTAAAGTGATTTTACCTGAAGCGTGGACATGGATAGAAATATATGATGATGTGTTCCACTTTTATGTGATCTACATGTCAAAAGCACTTGAATCATTGTTATCATATATCTATCTCTCTCGTGTTATGTTGAGCTGGATTTATTTATATTTTGGTTTACATATAATTAAAGCATTGAAATTAACTTAGAGTTGACGGGGTAATTAGTTAATATACAACATAATTAATCCAAGTGGGGATAAGGATTTGGCGCAGGCCGGGACATATTTCTATCATGGACACTTAGGGATGCAAAGAGTAGCAGGGCTGTATGGATCACTTATAGTGGATTGAACAAAGGGACAGAAAGAACCATTTCACTATGGTGGAGAATTCAACTTGCTGCTCAGTGATTGGTGGCATAAAAGTACTCATGAACAAGAAGTTGGCCTCCCCTCTAGTCCTTTCAAGTGGATTGGTGAACCCCACGTAATAATTAATCATCCTCACACATACAAATGTCTTTTTTTTTTTTTAATCAAATGGAAAAAGAGATATGTAGAAAAATAAAAAAGAAAAATGAGTATGAGAGAGGATGAGGTCATATTCAAATGATAGCAAGCGCCAACCTTTAAACATTTTTAAATATGAGATTGTGAGTTTGAGCTCTCTGTGAAGGATATAATGAGTGCGTGAGTTATGAGGGGGGGGGGGGAGTAAATGTGTGTGTATACATGTGCATAGTTTTTCTTTTTCCAAAAGCAGCCACCCTCCTTGCATTCTACAAATGAACAAAATTAAATTAAGATGGATGCTTTGATTCTTTTTATTAGAGAATGAATCATTTTGAATAAGTGTAAAAATGTGCTGGATGACTTATTTTCAACAAAAGAGAGTGTAAGTGTGTGCGCGCGCGCGCGCATGGCTTTCTTTTTCCCATTTGCGTAGGTGAAACTATTTCAATAATGGTTTTCAGGTATTTTCATAATTATTTTTTATATTTATGCATTATTTTTTTTAACAAAATCTTGATAAATTAATTAAAATTTTAAAAAATAATTTTTTTGAAGTTATATTCTAAGAATGAAGTTCACAGTTCTATCACTATTCGTTTCTTGACTTCATCTCACACAGTCTAATGGAGTCAAAAATAGTTTCTAGGCTAAGTTTTCATAAGGATGTAAGATTTCATATTCAGATTTTGTTTATGAAATACATAATAAATGATCTGGCCTACTTGTTATTTTAAATATTAAAACTCCAGTTTTTTAATGTGTGTCGTCCCTTGGGTCCATGTGATAGGAAATATAAAATAGGGAGTAATAATTTGAACTCGAAGAATTAGATTCCAAAGTTGCAGATTGAAAATCTTACTTAAAACTGACTCAATAGTAAAATAAAATAATTGCTTATATGGCCCATTATCCCTTGTTGGTATCTTATTTTTCAATTTAGGTATCATTGAACTTTGTGACCTACTTTCATCAGTTTCATGAAGCAACACATTCTTCAAGTTGGCTAATTATTATATACTTCTTAGATTGCTTGGTGGAGACTTATAAGATAGATTAATTTTAAGTATATCGTATTATTCATACTTGTTTCTATCTGAGATCGTTTAAGCTTTACCTAAAAAATAAATTATATAAACCTCTCTTACATTTTAGTAAAATTCATGGTTTATTAATTTTCAAAATATACACAATTCGGTCGTGGAAGTAGTATAGAGATTTGCTTAATTCTAGCAAAAATTAGGAGAAGCTGGTATAATATGTAATTTTAGCAAAATTTTATATTTTGAGTAGCCTAAGTCTTGTTTGGAAAACATAAATTGTGAGTTGAATTTATCTTTATAGACATTGCTGATCAATGGAAGAGGACAATTCAATTTTTCATTGGGGGCCAAATTTATGAACACAAGCCTTCCTCAATGTAACTTCAAAAAGGAGGTGAAGAATGTGCTCCTCAGGTTCTTCATGTTCTCCCAAACAAGACCTACAAAATTAGGACTGCTAGTACCACTTCCTTGGCTTCCCTCAACTTTGCCATCTCTGTAAATTTCTCTCTCCCCCTCTCATCATATCCTCTATATAGGGCATTTTTTGAAAGTTTTTTAAAATTATTTTTATAAGATATTTGATTGATAGTTTTAAGGACTATAAAGTATTTTCTTCCATCTATATAATATATATGTACCTATATTTAATTGGCAGTATGTGAGAGAGTAAAAATTAATATGATGTCGGAATTTAATATAATTAATAAGAATATTATTGAAAATCACTTGATTTTTATCATCAAGTTAATGCTTTTAACTGGTTTTCTTGGTATGACTGAATTAGCTGGAAATGAATTGTTCTTAGGTTAAAAAAGGTACATTAAATTTTAAATTTACATTAATCATGATAAAGTACCTATATATATTTCGTTCCGTTTGCAATGCATGTGGAGAATATCTATTTTTATTTTTATATTTCTATCTTTATTTATTTTTATGCTAAAAATTTTAACAAATCACGTTACCTATAGATTTTGAATAATAAGACTACTTTTAATATTAGAAAGTCGGGTTATTCCCTGGGCAAAAAAAAAAGTTGAGTTATTAGGTGTTTGACTTTGATGTGGCCATATTAAATGCTTCGTCGCGTTGCCACTAACGGTACACAAAAAGACACAACTAGGGTCAACATATATAGGAGGAATCATGATGTAATTTGGTCTGGAATTGATTATGTTCAACACAGATTTGACATAGTACTCAACAAAAACGAAAATTAATCTGTCATTGTCATTGACAATTTTATTGAAAAGAAAAATATGCACACTCTGATTCATGTCATTTTCATGCATAAATTTTTTGATAAAATACCTTTTTTCCCCTTATATTTATTAGTTTTTAAACTAATTTATTTAACTTTTTAAAAAATTTATAATCTAATATTATATAATGATATTTTATCATGTTAGATTTGTTAAAATTAAATAATTTTTTAATTTTCTTAATATACTCAAATTATTTAAATAAATCTATTTACTAAATATTAATATTTTATCTTGTAAAATGAAAAAAACATGTAATATCAACTTTTGAATTATATGGACTTATAAAAATAACAACAATGTAACTTAAAAATATAAATGCTGGTAAAAGAAAACTTCAAAATATAAATAAGAAAATATCACATGTACTTTATCAGAAAGCCAATGATATCTAGACTTAGCTTTACCTCTTTTTCGGCCAGAAAGATGTATATATTTTATTTACTGTAGTTGAAAGCTTGATCTCAAAATACAACTTTCTTTTTTCTTTGTACCCAATTTGAATTATAGGCGTGTCATAACCTTTTGAAATAAAATGAATACAAAATATGTATTGGGCCCAATGTTAAGGTACGAGAGAACTTACTTGTTGATGAGCTTGGAAACCAAAGTCGGATCTAACTTTATTTTGTCTTTTCTTTTGGTTGTCATTTGCGTTATTTTAGACTTCTTTTGGTTCCACTTCAATAAATTAGATTCTATGTGAAAACAATATTGAATTTTATGGGTTTTTCGTAATTAATATTAATATTGATTTTTTGAGACATTAATATTGATATATATATATAAATCCATCATAAAAAGAAATATAAATTTTAAGAAAAAGAGTAAAATTCTCTGCGTTATTTTTGAATTCAGAATAACTTTGCATTATGAGAAATGCTTTATTATATACTTGCATAAATTCTAATCTAATTATCATCTAAAGTTTAATTCTAGTTTGTTTTTACTTCGTTGATATATGAATCCACTGGCTGGTCAAAAAGATATACAAATGCTAAGCGTCTTGTTCTTTAAAATCACATTACTTACATACTCTCTAATTTTATCATCTGCTGCCTGGTTTTTGGCAAAATTGATTGAACAAATTTCATCATCTAACCAAATTATCACAAATTATTTCTCCAGAGTCACAAACTAGTGGTGGTGGAAGCTGATTGATGAGTTGTATTAACTCTTTATTAAAATATAGCAACATTCTAACTTTATCCCTATTTAATATATACATCTTTTAAAAAAAATTATCTATACTATAATAAATGAAGAACAATGTAGTACATTTATGGTAAAAATTTAATAAAGTGACTTATAAATATGAAAAAAAAAACTTTTCTTTTTATCCTATAAATAGGACTAGAGGAGTATATTAAATACAGGAGATAGTAGTAATTAAGATTCCTCTCACATACCATCTGCCTCTACCACCCATTAACGTTTTCCATCTCAGATGGCTCTTGGTGTAATATATTGATGTGATAATGCAGACTGGCCCAAATATATTTATTTACTAGGCCGACATCAGGGTCAGTTTAGCAAAAACAAACACTTTTCGCTTCAGGTCTCCATTAACCTAATGCTATAAGCTAACTTATGGCTTTTGTTCAACACTGAACAGACTCCACAAGTACTTAAAAATGATTTTAAAATTTTTTTTGTATATATTAGAAATATGGTATCTTTTCCTGTGTGAAATAGACATATAATTACTTTACTTTTAATGTTTTTAAATTTACCCTTTTAAAAAATTTAATTTTTTTTAAAATATAGGTACTTGAGTTTTAATTAGTTTTTAATTTTCCTTTCACATGGTTTAAAGTTTTTAGTTTTTCAATAAGAACCTTGTTTCTAATTGATTTTATAACTTGTGCAAGTAAAAATTTGTAACTTTTTTTATATTTAGATAAAAAGGAGGCATTTTTTATTCTCCTGCATCTGGTTCAAGGCAGACCAGTATTGCATGTCCATTCCAAATCTACCGCGTCTAAGTCTTCATAAGCCTTTATATATGGCGTCGGATCTGGATTGGGCCTATAGCCGTAAGTATTACCAAAAAATAAAATAAAAAAGAGAACTTTGCCCTCCCCCTCCCTGACTTATTTTCTGCTGCCGCCTCTCCACTCTGCTCGATCACTTTTTGCCTTGCTTTTGTTCTATCTTTGTTTGCCTCTGGCTGTGGATCTTCGTTGGGTCTCGCCGGCGATCTTCTTCTTCTCTTGCCGTCCTCTTCGGCTTTGTCCGTGGGTCTCGCCTAGCTTGGGTCTCATCAGGGATTTTCTTCAGTTCGCCATGAGTGTCGGCTCCTGCACTCCATTTTACTTTCGTTCTATTCATGGTTGTGCTCCCTTTCGTTCTTCCATCTCTGGCTGCTCCTTTTCATTTTATTCACGACAACTGGTTTCAAGCGTAGCTCTTGGTAAGTTTTTCGATTTTGCTTCCCATTCTGGATTCTTTTTTGTTTGGGTTCTTTTTATTCTTGTTCTTTGTTATTTTTTCAGCCAGGTGTTGATTTTTTTAATTCTTTATTCAGATGATATTTGTATTCTTGTTCTTTGTTATTCTCTGTTTATTGGTTAACTTAGTGTTGATTTTTGTAAAAATATCTGGTTGAAATATCATATGACTTGACGATTATGGTATGTAATAATATAATTCATGTTGTACAACTTTTGAATACTATTGAAACAAAGTTGCCGGTCATGGTTTTTTTTTTTTTTTAAGATAATGTTTTGGGGGCGTTGAGCATCTAATGATATTTTCTTTAGAGTTTATTTCCTATTTGATATCTAGAAAAAAATCATACGTTACCATTTTATGTGAATCTGTTTTTAAAATCCTGAACACCGAAGTCGGAACTGCAGCATATTTTTATGAACAAGATGATTCGCTATGATTCCAAGGAAATAGCAAATGTTTTGGTTGTCAGATGTTTTGGGTAATATCCGAATGCAAAAATTCATTTAATTTCCAATGTTAGATTTTGACTTTCATTTTAACTTAATTTCCATTTTGACCCAAAAAAAAAATTCTAAGTTAAAATTGCTTGGTCAGCTAAGAAACAATTTGATTGTTGTATAATCAAAGCAATGAAATCAATTTTTTTTTTGTTTTTCTTGGTGAAGTCTGTTGCTGAAGTTTGCTGTATAACTGGGTTGTATTTGACATCTATGTGAAATTTAAAATACTAGGACAATTTATTTAATAGATATTCTGCATGGTGGAGATAGTGATAATGGTGCTGATGATGAATTGTCAACGATGTGGAACGTGTGCTGTATGCATTTAGTGTAGATATAGTAGCTTATGTTTGAACTTTGTTGAATGTTAGATGATAAGTACGTATACAAGTATCTTGATTCCTCATAGAAATGGAGTTTCAGAATTTCAATTCAAGAACATTATTAATTAACTAGTGATATTTTATCAATAAACACTAATAGGCCATAGCTAAAAAAACATTTTAAAAAATGAACTGAAAGTTTTGCTTTATAAAAACAGAGGTAATGATCCATTGTTTGTGTTGTGCCCTAGGTTTCTAAGTCATCATTTAATTTGCTTGGGTTGATTCCATAATGAAAAATGCATTGACTTATGTGTTAGAACTCTTGAAGGCATGTCGGGTTACATTTGAGAAAAACCCACCAATTTCGCAAGTTTCTACAAATTTTGTTCTCACTGAAAACTAGAAATGTATAGAAACAACTCCAATATAACATATATGCCTATTATTTACTTTGAGATATCAAGGAAAACATTTTTTTTGCCTCTTTTTGAGGGTGCGTTAGTTGCTACTGACCTTTTGTGGTCATTTTCTTCTGCATTATCTAGAGCTCTTCCTGGCTCAAATTCCTGAAAAATTTTTCAATCCTCTTAAACTAACCAAATTCCTTAACTTTAAGTGGGATTTCTTTTCTTTTTCATGGGCTTTTTCCTTTGCTGGAATTGTTTTTATTTTATATGCTTTCTAAGATTAAGTTGTTTAAACTTTTGATGATGAAATTTGTTTATTAAATTTTAGCTGCTATCTGAGGCCTTTCTTGCTAGATATAATTGGAATGGTTAGGGGATTGTCTTTGATGTTTACTTCTCCATGCCGTGAGGCGATGCATCTGTAGCTGCTATGGAAATGATCAAGTTGTTGAGTAAGTAGATTATTCATTCATTTGTTTGTTTCTCTTATATGGAATAACGTGGGCCGTAGTTTCTGCATGAATGCAATGGTTATTAACTTGAATCAATGGTCTTCAGAGGGTATGACTATACTATTTTATATTTGTTTTGTAAAGTATTTTATGAGTGGAGTCTTTTCTCCTTATTGACACCCTTCTGCTTGATCATGATGTGCAATACGATATTATCTCCCATTTATTATGGATGATTAATAGTGAAAAGCTCTAGAAATACTTTTCTTAAAAAACTTCAATGTGCTTAAGCATCAAATTCACAGAATACAACTGGTAAACGTCCAAACATACTCCTATCTTTAAAACTTGTTGCTTATTACATTACAAAGTAATTTACTTTCCATGTTGAGATTCAAGACATTCATATTTTTGAGTTGTAGAAAAGCCTTTTATTTTTTATGTTTAAGTTCTAGAATGCTTTGAAAGTTTTTTGGGTTATGACAGAAGAAGGTAATTCTTGGGATATAGTTAGTGAGAATGATCTGTGGAGAAGTAAAATATTGAGTCAGACAAAGAATGTTATGTCATTGTTAGACAAGAAGATATAGTGGAGGGAATGGGTTGCTTCATATTTACTACCCCCTTGACCATACTAAGGTATCTCCACAATTTAGGAAGCTTTATACATGTTATGCTCTACCTGGGATTTAACAATGATCTATATATCCACAAAACATTATTTATTATACAGTTCCATGTTTATAATGAATTGAAAGTATGGCATATGCGAGCCCTGGTGCTTGTTATTGGATCCCTTATTTGGACAAGTCCAACTATGTTTACATCTTTTATTAGTTCCAGATTTCAAGGTTATTTTTTCATATTATTTGTCAGCTTTATTTTTCAAAGGTAACATCTCGTATGCAATAATTTTCTCAGGTGGAGGATTTGTCTTTGGGTTTCTCTCATTCCTGCAATAATACTTTCAGCTTGAAGAGCATGGCAGCCAAATTAGGCAGAGCATCTGGCTTTTATATTCATGTGTTATTACAAATTTATGTAATTGCTGAAATTTAGGTTGGTTTTGGCATTTTTAGTCTTTCTAACATTGGATATGTACATATGTATAGGGAAGCTTGTGAGTATTAGTTCATGAGCAATTGGCAATCATTGGATTTGTGTGTTTTATTTTTATTCTTTTCCCCAAAAAAATGACTACTTATGGCATCTGCTATCGTGAGAAACAGAAGCCGTAAGTTGTGCCTTATGACGTTCTGTTGCATTGGACAACAAAAGCCGTAAGTTGCGACTTATGGTGTCTGTTCCTATCTTTCGTTTCTCTGTCTTCTACTACACCTCCAATGTAGTAACGAAAGCATATTTTGAACTGAAGTGAAAAGGGGTATTTTGCACTAGTGATATATAGCCTAGCTCAAATATATACATTTATTTTTTTTTTTCAATTTTTAATATTCATTATTTATTTATTTTTATTAATTTTTTTTATATAATTTGTTGATCTTCTGACTATCACGATGATTTATTTTTCATGTTTTCAATTTTTTAATTTTATTTAAAATTTTAAATTGATGTTTTAAACTCAACATTATATGAAAATGGGGGATATAAATGTTAATATATGTAATTCCAAAAATGATTTTTCCTTATTGCAATATTATTTTTTTTAAAAAAAGTGAATGCTTAATTGCTTTGAAAAAATAATTTAGAGACAAGTGTACGCCTTAACTTTTAATAATAGTCTAAGGATCTAATGGGCGATGTTAATTCATTATGTCCAAATTAATTTGAAATTTCCTCAAAATGGTAGCTTTTTTTAAGGAGTGTTAATATGGGCGGTGTCACTTAAAAAAGTTTGTGTGATGGCGGGCTGGTTTTTGGCCAACCTAACTCATTATGGAGGGCTTGACGGGATGATTAGCCAACCCACCGACTACTATTTATGTTTTTTAAAAGATATTTTCTATTTTTAAAATTTTTTTATTCAATATAAATAAAATATAATAAAATTTTTTGGTTTTCCTTTAAATACTTGATTGAAAACATCAAATAAATGATATTGGTATTTTTAACTTTTAGATAGGATATAAATATAATAATATAATTATAATAATTAATAAAATTAAAAAATAAAATAAAAAGGAGTTGGCTAGTGACTTGGTAGGCTAATCCATGGTGGGATACAGGTCTGGTAGTCCGGGTTGAAAATTTGTTTGTTGGAAAAACCAACCTTAATCCGTCATTTTTGATGAGTTAGACTAGCTCTATTTTTTTTTTAAGGTCTGATTGGTATGAGAAAAAAAATGAGAGGGGAGGAGAGGAGAAATTTTTTTAATAAATTCAATTTAAAAAGTAAAAAAAATGGGATTAAAAATTTTTAATTAATTTTTATTACTCTTTTATATTACTTCTTCTCTTTATTAAAATTTCAAAACCCCACTTCTTTATTTTTATAAATAGAGCTCATTAAAATTTTTCTTCCCCTCCCCTTTTCTCCATTTCCCTCATACCAAACAATGCCTTAGGGAAAATTATGAAAAACCCTCCATTAAAAACCTTTATTGACAAGAGTTCACCAAAAAAAAAAAAACTTTATTGACAAGAAGGATGTGATAAATTTAATACATAAATAAAAAGCATTGATAGTCTGCAAATTTTTATACACAACATATTAATACTTTATAAAACGTACTAGTACTTGGGGGGGTATTCACGAAAATCCATTTATTTCGCGCCCCAAAAAATAGTGCACTACTGAAAATGAATGAATGAATGATGATTCGTATATTGGCGAAAGTGTTAATTGAAACTTGAGAAAGCAGTACTTTTGTTCGTAGACAACGAATCAAAGTATTTAAATAAAAATGAGACAAATGAATGCCTTCTGCAACGTCGATCGCATGCCATCACCATTCAAATGAAGCAGACTGTACAAATATGCCCACCACCACCACCATCATCAGCACCGCCACATCGTCGCATTTTCAGCTGCATGACTGTAGAATTATGGGGAAAATGAAATATATTTAGCAGAGTAAACAATAGATCTGAGGAAAACATGCAGCATGTCTCCCAAAAAACAAAAAACAAAAAACACAAAGTTTCATCCTGCAGTTCTTCCAAAATGTGTACATCAATTATATCTTTCTGAGAAGAAAATGGAGAGATCACGAAGGAGAGACGGTAAATGAATAAGCTAAGGAAGAATCTGATGACAATAATTCTCATTAATGCAGCCGTATATCTGTGTTACTATTTGAGTAGTAAATAACGTTAAATCTGTTCTTATTAGTTGTAAACTTGTATTATGTCGTGAACATGCATTTGTTTGAGTTGTAAATTTAGAAGCATTCTAAATAATAATTAATTTGTGAATTTGACCCTTTACTATAATTCTGTTTATAAATAAATTCAAAATTCAAATTGTATGGTGTGCCATGCCAAAATTTCTAAGTGTACGCAATCAAAAAATATAATGCCGGCAAAAAGAAAAAGGAGAAATTCCAAAAGAAAAAAAAAACAGAACAATCTAAAGTCAAATGTGCGCACCTTTGAAGAGCTGCGAGTGTGGTTTTGGAGAAGATGGGGCAATCTATAATATTTGGATATCTCAGGTTTGGAAGTATGTTGTTGTAAAACCCTTCCTCTTGGATTTCGGGTTCGCAATTAAAAAGTCCCTTTAGTTCAGAGCACTTTTCAATGCTCAAACAATCCAACTGTGGAAGATGGAGAGTAGAGGACAGAGAGGGAAGAGCCATTTCAACTCTCTGCATCTTATGACTTTAAGATATTTAAGTTGTGGGAAGCAGAAGGAATGAGAGGAGGATGCATTTGGAAAGTAGTGATGCTCTTCTTCTGATGACATCATTTCCTCCATCTCTTCACATTCTTCAATGCTTAGAGACAACAAACATGGTAGGCTTCTGATTACAGTGCCTGGGAACATACACTTCAATTTTGTACATTTACTCACAGATAAAGTCTTAAGATTTTGGAAGACCATGAAACCGGGACCCTCCCATATGGATACGAGGTTCATTGAATCCGTCAAATACAACCTTTCTGCTCCTGAGATCACAACCGTCCCTTTTTCTTCATTTACTGCCAATTCTTTTTCTCCATTGGATGAAGTTTGAATATTTGAATCTTCCGTTGAAACCTGCAGCAATTGCAATTTCATGTTTTTTTTAAAAAAGACAAATTTATTCACATCAATCAAATTTAGAGCATTAAAAGTTTCTTTTTTAAAACTTGGATTTGAAAAAAATTAGATACATCGTAACCATACCAAGCAAACTCCTTGCTCTTTACTGATGTACAAATGTTTATACATAATCAGTGTATGGTTACAGGCAAAAAAAAAAATCAATTTATAATTGATTTAGTTTAATTTCCTATAAAATATATTTTTTATTAAAATAGTTTGCGAATCGCCATGCACGCAATTATTCTTTCACTGCCATTTTTTTGGGGGTGAAATTTCATAGTCACAATTTTGATATGAAAATTTCAAAAGAATATATTTAATAAATATTAAAAAAATGTGAAATGAAGTCTCACAACACACACATATATTCCATATAGTTTCATCCATTGTGATCTGAAATTGAAAGAAAATCTATTTGTGTCCGTGCATCAAGTATTTATTTTTCCTTCTTCACGTCCTTGAAAATCTCTTTGTAATTTATACAGCTACCAAAATGATATATATGATGATTCTAACAACGTATATTCCATCTAATTTTGAAGACTCTAAATCAAGATGATATGGAATATTCATTCATACCGATACTGTTCCCAATTGTTGAAGAGCCCTTCCCAAAGTTGAATCCACAAATTTTGGGCAGTTCTGTATGCAGATGCTACTCAGCTGCACCTGAATCTGCAATCCTTGACAGATACTTTTCAAATTTGACAAATTTGTTAGCATTATCGTCCTCAAGCCGGAAAGCACAATCGCCTCACTGCAGTTCGCATCGCCTTCACTGCTATGTCTAAAAATCACCTCCAGTTGATTAGCCTCAGCTATTGACAAAAAGTCTAGTTGTGGAAGAATAATACCCGTGGACGTAGAGAAGAGTCTTTTGAGCTTGTTGCACCTCTCAACCTTCAAATATCTGAGTTCTGGAAAGTGAACTTCAACACTGGACATGATCTGATGTTCCTCATTTTCTGCAATTATTTCCTCCAGTTCTTCACAATCAGATAAGATTAGGGAAGCCAATTTGGGAAGGCTGGTGTGGACAATAGTGCTCCTTGAGAACAAAAACTTCAACCTTTTATTGTGAGTTACTTTTAAGGAATGAAGATGTTGAAAGCTCAAAACTTGCGTTGGAACAAGACCTCCCGGCATTTGTTGCTCTGATCTCAACATTCCTGAGTTGTTGGTTTCTTCTTGCTCATCATTAACAATCACTCGCCGCTCGTGTTCAACTCTAGGACTTTGAATATCAAACTCTCCAATATTTAGAACAGAAAGTGGAAGATTATTGAGAGCCTCATTGTTATCCAATTGGCTGTATCTCAACACATACTCCGTTACAAGTCCCTGCATATAACAGAGAAGTGAAAGGTGAGGGAATAAAATATTCTAAGTTCCTTGATAAAGGTTATGAAAAGAAAGAGATTGCAGTACATTCAACATCTGTACCTATTTGTACAAGTTAAGATATGCAGTTCTTAATTTGGTAACTTCGATTTGTATGCAAGAATATATGATATCTTAGTCAATTGCTTGTCTACATGGCAGAATCATGGTAAAACCGGAAATATATAATGCTCTGCATTGCTGAAATCCTTCTTCTCTTCAACTTCTATGACTTGAACTATCATTGATTGTGAGATAACATGGTGGAAGAAAATTTACATCGTATTTGTATCGGCAGTACCAAACTAGTCACAAGTTGACAAACTAAACCGTAGTTCGTTTGGTTTCTTTCATGAAATGCAGAATGATTCGTTTTTTGAAGCAGCTTTTTGTATGTAGAGATGTCTTGTTCATATGCATGTGAAACGAATGAATGTATTAGACCGCAGTTCATGAGCTTAAATGAACAAAACATTAAAACAAAAAATTGAAAGTATTAAATGTTCAGCTCGCATGAATTTAATTAATTTTGCAAAAAAAAAAAAAGAAAAATATTTGCAATATGGAGAAATACAAATGCAGAATATTCGTTACCTCTTTAGTCCATTGAATAGATGCACCCATAATTGGCATAAGTTTTGGGCAGTCATGAACCGCAACCGTGCAAAACTCCCCTGTCTGCAACTTGAATCCTTGGCAGACATTAACAAGTCTTGGCAAGTTCTCAAGTTTCAGATATTCCATGTTCGGGAATGTAATCTCCTTTTCACTACTATCAATGTGATGATCTTCAATATTTGGGCATTTGAAAAATTTCTTCCATTTCGGAAGAATTTGATATGGCTAGAGTGCTTAGTTGTGGCAGCATTGATACAGTAGGACCAATCATGAAAGATAAATAATTAAGCTTGTTGCACCCAAGACTTCAGGCTCTTTAATTTCAGCAGACAGGATTCTGCATTAGCTGGATTTTTTTGAGTCTCTTCATTCTCCGAAAAGATCGCCTCCAACTCCTCACAACGAGATATGGCTATAAAAGTTAACTCTGGAAGACTTTGACACATGTGAGCAGAAAAGACAAATTTCAATCTTGCATGATTATCCAAGTCTAGGTGTTTAAGGGATTGAAATGTTGGATATTGTTCTTCAACGCGCGTCTTATAGAGGGAAATGGATTCTACTCCGCAGTTATGAAGTTGAATACGTTCTATAGTTGCCAACGACTCGTGTTCTTCATTCCTCTGGTGGCTCTCAAATTCCTGCAAATCCTTTGTGAAAGGAAAAAAGGAATAAAGAAAATGACATCTATTAACATAATTCCTAAAAGACAATAAATCGAGATTGATTAAAATTCCATATGCATCATTCTTGCATAGACTTGGTCTATCAATTTTCTGTAAATTAAATAAGATAAACCATATGCATATAAAAGAAAATAGATTTCACAATCAATGAAGTCAAGGAAAAATTATAAAGAGGGGCCCATAAGATTCAATGTTTCTTGTGGGACGTTGAAATGGTAAACAAAAGTTGTTATTGGTCATTGCATTTTATTTCCATAATGCAGAGTAATTCTAAACCAAAAGCAGAGTGAAAATTCAAATGCTCAAAAAAATTGTGCATGATTTTAGATATTTTAATTTTATTTCTTATTTTAAATAACAAAATGTGAATGAA